>NC_073378.1:58809458-59110172 GCF_028641065.1 Leucoraja erinaceus | reverse complement strand
GGCCCACCGAGTCTGCGCCAGCCACTGATTCCCGTACACTAACACTATCCTGTACACATCAGGAACAATTTACAATTTTACTAAGCCAATTAAATTACAAACCTGCACATCTCTGGAGTGTGGGAGAAAACCAGAGATCCTGGAGAGAACCCACACAGGACACGGGAAGAATGGACAGCACCTGTAGTCAGGATCGAACCCAGGTCTCTGGCGCTGTAAGACAGCTCTACTGCAGCGCCAGTGCTTTGGGGGGAGAAAAACGTTTGAGCAGATAACAATTAGCATGGGGAAGAAGACATTAGTTAGAGTGGAGTAAAGTTAGAATTAGAGTGTACAAGCCCCCAATCAGTTGTCACACACTAGGAAAGAACATAAATCAAGAACTAATGGGGACATGTTTAAAAAAATAGTAGTGCATTAATCATGGATTAATCAAATTGGAAATAGCAGCCCCAATAACCCATTTATCAGGTTCCGTTGATTGAACAATAATTTATGGTACTGACTATGGAGCTGGATATTGTTGATCGGGAAATATGTTACAAAGCATTGTAACAAAAAAAAGATCTTGGAATAGAAGGTTCCCAAAGAGCTGTGATCACAGTATGACATAATTTAAAATCCAACTCGAGAAACATGGGTCTGAAACAGGTCTCAGAAGGATTAAATAAGTGGGATTACAAAGGAAAGAAGATAGATTTTTTTTTTAAGAAGTCCAGTCAAAAAGATGAACGAGTAAGGCTACCAATAATCAGAGACAGACATTTAAGGAGATAATTAAATGGTTCAATGGCGCTTTTACAGTCGCATGTACAAACGCACAGTGAAATCCTTTTCTACATACAGTCCAGTGCAGTATTGCCATACCCAGGCACATCTCTGTACAGGCTCTGCTGAGCCCACACGCAAGAAATGTCATGCTTTGACGCCATTTTCAATGTCCAGTCCACGGTCTAGTTCTTATGAGTGGTGCCAGATCCTGGCAAGCCCCAGGCTGCTGCGGGCCTCCAGCGATCGTCTTCCTTGGACGCAATGTCCCTCTCCTCGTTTGTCCACGTTTGTGCCCTGGGGAATTCATGAATCCCAGCAAAAACTTGGATAAGATATTAGAGGAGAAGTGGCTCTAAGAATGGAACAAACTGATCATAACTAAGTAAGTTAAAGTGTTAAACTGAATAAGAAAACATAAGGTGGCAGGATTTAGTTGTATATCTGAAGATTATATTACATGTCAAATCCAGCGAAGGAGGACTTTAAAAAAAGGAGGCTAGTTATACCGTCACCTATTGTTGGAAAGACATTAGAATCAGTCATTAAGGAGATAAAAACAAAATATTTGGAAAGTCGAACATTCTGTTTAAGGAGGTTAATCAGACTTGGGTGAGAACATAGCTCCATGAAGAGAAAACCAATCTTCCAAATTTTTGGGAGTTCTTTGAGGAAATATCAGGTGGAGTGGATTGAGGATTAATGCATCATGTTGTGAGTTTCAAAAGGTATTCAATAAGGTGCAATACAACAGATTACTTCACAAGTTAAGATCTTTATGTTTTGGAGATCATATACTAGCATGAATGGTTAACTCATGGGAAATGGTGAATAATGATATGGGGTTCATTTTCAGGTTGGCACCCTGAAACCAATATACAATGGATTAGTGTACCATTGCCAAAGATAATATGATATTAAAGGAGAGGTGAAAACAAGCTGTCAGGAGGAGACAAATAATTTAAAGAAGTATGTTTATGGGCTTAGTTAGCCAATGGAGTATTCTGTTAAATATGAAATTGTTCAATTTGGAAGAAAGAATGCAGGAAGATTATTATTTAAATGGAAAATAACTATAAAACAGATCAAAAGGATTTGGGGATCTTGTACTTGAGGCACAGAAAGCTAATGTCCGGGTGCATTAAGTAATCGGGAAGGCCATTCGAATTCTGATGCTCATCTCCAGGGGATTGTAATACAGAAATAGGGAAGTCTGAGTGTAGCTCTGCAGGCTCAGCTGAGAGCTTTCCGGAGAATGATTTACCTTTTGGGTTTTAATATTTATCTGATGATAGAATGTTCATCACGGCGATCTGGGTATGAAGGGATTCTTCTATGAGGAAATGTGCAAGAAAGAACTGCAGATGCTGGTTTACACCAAAGACAGACACAAAAAACCTGGAGTAACTCAGCGGGTCAAGCAGTAGTTCTGATTTCCAGAGATACTGCGTGACTCATGGCGTTACTCCAGCTTTTTCTGTCTACCTCTTATCAGCCATGATCATATTGAATGGCGGTGCAGGCTCGAAGGGCCGAATGGCCTACTCCTGCACCTAATTTCTATGTTTCTATGTTTCTATGAGGAAAGTTTGAACAGATTAGATCCATAAGAGTGAGAGGTTTAAGAGTGAAACATTATTGAAATGTTTAAGATTCATAGAGGGTTGGACAAGGTAAATGCTGGAGGATGTTTCTCATCAAGGATCAGAAAGCATTGTTTCAGAATTAGGGGTTGTGTATTTAAGACTGAGATGAGGAAGAATGTCCTCTCTCAAAGGTTTGCAAGACTTGGAAATTTCACAACCCAATAAGCTGCATTCGCTGAGTCCGAGCACACTGAAATCTGAGATTGATAACAATTTTCTTAATAAAGGGAACCAAGATTTAGAGAGAGATTGCAGGAGGAAGACTTGAGGCAAGTTGGATCTTAAAGAATGCTTCAGCAGGCATGAGGGCTGTATGGCCTGCTCCTGTTCTATTTGCTTAGGGTCTATCGGTCAACACATCTTTTCAAATTGTTTGTGCTTAAAACTTCACATATGGTTTGTGTGCAAGCTTCTGAACAATCTCAGCATTCCAACTTTTGAAATAAAAGACCAGCATTCCATTTGCTTTCAGCCTCCTTTTTGAACATGTGCGAGCTTCCTATAATTATAAACTATAAGTAATTTGCTCCTCACTACCTCCTAGCTTGCATTCATCAAATATTCATATTTACATTTAGTTATAAAGAGCTTGCAATCTCACCCTTTAAATCTGGACTTAAATGTTCACTTATACCACATCCACACAACTTGTGTTGCCAATCAGCCTGATGCTGTTTGCAAACTTGGATCCACTGTTTTTCTATTCCTTCATTTAACTAAAGGAACAATGCAATGGCAAGCTGGGCAAAATTTACCTGTCTGATGAAAACCTGATTTTCAGATTAAAAACACTCGTGCATTGAGCCGTCCTTTGAATACAGGCCTTCAGTTCTATGTTAAGAAATATAAATGTGGTCCTGGTGAGCTGGAAGTATATGTTAGCTGCCAGTTTCAAAGTGTGGTTAGCCTAAACACAGACCTGCAATAGTTTATGGCAGTTAGAAGCTCAATTATATACCCCCTGGGAATATACAGAACGAGACAAACATATAGGTTTGATTTCCACATATTTCACAAACATTATATTAATCTGCTAACTTTTGCAGTTATCCCCTCCCTTTGTAAATAACCACCTACACAGTTCCCTCGTTGTGTCAAGCTTTTCTGGAAGGGGTTGGATCACGGAGGCTGTTAAATTTGAGTCACATGGAATGTGTACATGCTGCAATTTATGTAATAAACTTGTGCTTGGCAACCTGTTGATTTACCTAAGTCTGAGTTTTTTCTGGCTCGGGGAAGAAGGGAACAAGAATAGTTTTATTGTGCCAGGAATTACCAGCAGCGATGTTACTGTATGAATAAATAACGTCTCTTATCAAATTGTAAAATTAAGAGAGATAATGACTCAGAAAAGCAGGCAATAATTTCCACCCTGTAATAAACATGTGTGGGAATGCCTAGGCATTGCTTGTGGGTTATTGGGGTTTGAACCATAATTTCAGATACTTGGCGTGTCCCTACTGAGAACTGCTTAATAAGTGTTTATGCTCTGCTGTAGTAAATTCTGTGGTCTGTGCTTCAGAGGCATCAGATTTAAATTGCAGAATGCATGCCGGGATTTGCAGACACTGGGGAACCATGTGAGCTAATTCATGCACTCACGCGACGATCGATTGTTCTCTGCTGCTCAGTGGGGGTTCTTGAATATTAGTACGCTTTGGTCTAAGGCTTTGCTTAACGAAGGAAAGTAAGCTGAACATGCAACGTGGAACATTTAAACTTTTTAAAAACAGAATATCTTGCCTTATTTGTATTTACATCACCAAATGATTTGGTAAAATTATTGTTTTAATAAACAAACTGCACTGGAACGATGGCTTGGGATGGTATTGTCCTGGGGCACAGTTCTGGAATTGTCATTACTTGGTCCTGAGATCTGGTTAAAGATCTGTAGTATGCATGGTTGAAGGAGAAGTTGCCTGTGGCTCTGCAACTTGTCGGACGAATAAGGCTTTGAAACTGGAGGTCTGTTCGGCAGAAAATTAAAAGGCACAAAATTAAAACCTTGATTGGACCCCGACGTATTTGCAGAAATTCATCAGACTCTATGCATTTAGTTGGATTTATTGCCGGCCATGGGCTGAGTAGCCATGTTCTAATTACTGTAGTAACATAACAAAAATTTGATAGTTGTTTTCCCAGAATATGCTTTAGGGTCTGAGGCCTGGAAACACAGTTGTGAAGCTTCACTTACCTGACATTGTAAATTACTCGAAAGAGGCTATGAAGAAATTGAATCTCAGTGGAAGGTTTGTCGATTTCCACGTTCTCATAAATACCAGCTCTATGTTATTCTTCAAGCTATTCTGACCAAGGGGCTTTAGTCATTTCGACTTTTTTTTAGTATGTCTGAATGTATGTCATGATCATATTGAATGGCGGTGCAGGCTCGAAGGGCCGAATGGCCCACTCCTGCACCTATTTTCTGTGTTTCTATGTGCTAATGCATCTCGGTATGTTTTAATGTAGGGGGTGGTGGGGGGGGGGGAGTAATGGAAAACCGTTTCCAGTCACTTACCTCGACGGGGGATGCGACTTTTCTCCTCCCTCACGGACTAACAACTTGGATTGGTGCGGCCTTTCCCAGAGACGGCCCAGAGCTTCAGCAGCAGGTGTGACGTGGACTTTAATCGCAAAGACAGAAAAAAGGCTCCGACCGCCGGCCTGCTGATTTTAACATCATGAAGCCACAGTCTGGGGAGCTTCTAGCCGCGGGCGTGGCGTGGACTTACCATCCCCTTGCCGGGGATCACCGGAAAAGAGCTCTGACCGCTGGCCTATAGCATCGAGAGGCCGCGGGCTCCGGTAAGAAAGTGGCCAATTCGGGCACTCCAAGCCGCAGAGTGTGTTCCATCCGTCCTGACGTCGGAGCTTCGATCATCCCAACGAGAGGGCCTGTACATCGGGTCCCAAACACGGGTGAACAAAAGGAGGAAGACTGACTGAACTTTATTGCCTTCCATCACAGTGATCACTGTGGTGGATGTTTATGTTAAGCTCTATCGTGTATTGTGTTATTTTAATTGTATGGTTGCATGACTTCCGGAAGTGGCGGCGCTGTTGACAACCGCGGCTCGCCTGCAGTCTGTCTGTTTTTACTTTTTTTGTTGTTTTCTTTTGTCCTGTTTTAGTTACATTTTTGTTTATTAGGCTGTGTATGTGTATGTGTGTGTGGGGGGGGTGAAACATGTTTTTTGTCTCTTCCTTCGGGGGAATGCGACTTTTTCTTGTCGTATTCCCCTCCTCTGCCTCCGTCTGTGCTGAGGCCTAATGGCGGAGCTGGCGGCCTCCAACTGCAACCGACCTCGAGGCTCCGGAGGCAGAGCCAGCCAGAACTTACCAACGCGAGGCTGGCCGACTTTGGGCTGTGGCAGGCGTTCCGGTGGCGGTGGCCCAGCTTCGGGGCTGCGGCGGCGACCTGAATTCAGGGCTCGGCCGCGGGCCCAGTGGACGACATCGTCAGGAGCTCGCAGGTCACAGGCTGGTGACTTGTTTTTCCGGAGCACCCGCAACTATAGCTGCGTCCGCTGGTCTGGAGTGAGGCATCTTCGGCAGCTTCGACCACCCCGGGCCACGGAGCTTGAACCGGCCCGTTCGCGGAGCACGGTTGAGCCGCCGGACTTACCATCATCCGGCGGGTCACGACAACGGAAGCCTGGATCGCCTCAGCGCAGAGGGAGTACAAGGAGGGAAGAGACAGAGACTTTAAGATTTTGCCTCCATCACAGTGAGGAGGTGCCTGGTGAACTCACTGTGGTGGATGTTAATTTGCGTTTATTGTGTGTTTCGTTATTTATTATTATATGTATGACTGCCGGCACGTAATTTCGTTCAGACTGAAAGGTCTGAATGACAAGAAAGGAATCTAATCTAATGGTAACTCAAATATCACTGTCCCTTAATTGGCGCATGTGACAATAAAAGTTGAACTTCCATAATCGTGGCTAGCTTACGCAAATATTCTTTCGCGTACTCGCCAAGTTTCAACTATAAATATTTGCGTATATATGACTATATCAGTGTAAATTTCCTTCACCTGTCCTTGTTGCAATATTCTTGCAGTGCTTAATATTATTAGATTAGTTGAATACAATGGCTTCTCAAATTCCTTCTTCCGGCCTTGTTCCTGCATTGGCTCTACGTCAGGCAGCATCTGTGGAGGGAATGGACAGACGATGTTCCGAACTAGACACATTTTTCACACTGAAGAAGGGTCCAGACCCGAAACATCATTTAGTTTAATTTTGAGATTCAGCATGGATTCAGGCCCTTCGGCCCATTCACCATCGATCACCTGTTCACACTAGTTCCATATTATCCTACTTTTTCATACAAATTTCCCTACAAATTAGGAGCAATTTTACAGAGGCCAATTAACTTATAATGGGGTTAAGATGGAGAAATAGATCAGCCATGATTGAACGGCGGAGTAGACTTAATGGGCCGAATGGCCTAATTCTGCTCCAGTTACTTATTACCTTATGACTTTATAAACCGCCAGGTCTTTGGGATGTGGGAGGAAACCAGGGCACCCCAATGGGAGAATGTGCAAGGTCCACACAAACAGCATCGGAGATCCATTCCCTCCACCGGTCAGTGCCTGACCCACTGAGTTCCTCTAACACTTTGTGTTTTGCTCAAGATTCGAGCATCTGTAGTTTCTTGTGTCTCATTAAATTGTATGAATATTAGAATTTAACTGGATAATTGCATAGATGGTTTCTCAACAGGTTGGAACTTGGGAAGTTGATTGAAAAGTGACTTAACTCCTTCATCCCAGATACTTCTAAACTGGGAATATCAGGTTTTTCTTTAGTTTGGAGATACACTGTGGAAGCAGGCCCTTCGGTCCACTGAGTCAGTACCGACCAGCGATCACCGGTACACTGGTTCTACCCTACACGCTATTACAGAACAATTTATTGAAGCCAATTAACCTACAACGTGAGAAAACCCACACGGTCACTGGGTGAACGTACAATCTCCATAGAGACAGCAACCGCGGTCTCTGGCGCCATACGGCAGCAACTCTACCACTGTGCTACTGTGTTTCCCCATGTGTGAGGGAATTCTTTCAATGGATAAACTTGTGACAATATTTGAACCGCACTCAACCATCTAGGATACGGTGATACACGTGGTTGTTAGCCACCAATCAGGATACAGTATGTAAGATTTACTGCAGCAATCGTGTCTTAGACAGCATGTTGTAAACCTCTGACCTCCCAAAGCTACTAGAACAAGTTCTATGAGAATGCCATTTGCTTCAGGTTTTGCTCCTTGTCTCTCATACTGGACTTGGAATTTTCTTGCTGTTTATCCCTGCCAACCTTGTTCACATTCTGATAATGAATAATAAAATGCAGATTTGGCAAACTTTCAAATTGCTGGAAGCTCATCTCAGTTGTGTTTAGTTTATTGACTCATGTACCAAGGTATGGTGAAAAGCTTTTGTTGCGTGCTATCAAGTCAGCAGAAAGACAATACATGATTACATTCGAGCCGTTTATAATGCAGTTACATAGATGCATCTGTGGCAGTTGTCCAGCCATCTGCTTGTCAGTGATGCCCATTTGCTTGTGTTTACTTATGCCCTGCCATGCTTTGTGCTCTCTGACACCCCCACCCTTGCAGTCAGTCTGAAGATGGGTTTTGTCCCAAAACATCGGCGCTCCATGTTCTCCAGAGAGCTATGGTGTTTAGAGCATCACTTGTCACACTACACAATGTGTGTGAGAATTAGGAAGACATGATGCAACTTTATAGGACTTTGATTTGGTCGCATCTGGAGCATTGCGTGCGGTTCTGGTTGCCTCAAAGCAGGAAGGAGGCATAGATAGGGTAGGTAGTCGGAACCTTTATCGCAAGATGGAAAAAGCAAATACTCGAGGGCATAGCTTTAGGTAAAAGTTTAAGGGAGATGTGCAGAGTGTTTGTTCCACAGTGGATGCCTGGAAACTGCTGCCAGTGGTGTTGGTGGAAACAGATATGATCATGGTATTTAAGAGCTTTCGATAGACACAGGGATGCGCAGGGAATGGGTGATATGAATCACGCGCAGGCAGATGAGATTAGTTTATCGTGGCACTGCCATTCGGAAGAACCTGTTCCTCCGCTGTACTTTTCTATGTTCTATGTAATTGACTAAAAGTTTCAACTTAGTTCTGATCCAGCCAGTTTTTGATTAAACTCAAATGAGCACTTACAGCAGCTGTCAGTTTCACAGTGTTGCCCCCACACTGGCTTATTGTATATGTGATCGGACAACTCCAACTGCAGAGCAGCTGGAAACCTGCTGGCCTGATTCTGAGAGTTTGCTGTATGTAAATTGGCTAATTTTCACATCTATCTGCAATGACTCTCAAGCACATTGAGATGTTCTGAGGTAATAAGGCGTTTTTGTTTCTAAGCTTGCGAAGACATGTGTTGAAGAAACTAGACTTATCTTCTGCAAAACATGACGTGCTGGAGGAGACACAAGGAACTGCAGAATATAGGGCCAGAACGTAGTGACTCTCTGCGTGCTGTTCCAGAGGAGGATCTATTGTACTCATGTATAATGTGATTAGACTGAACAGTACGTGGAAGAAGCGTTTCACTGTATTTCCATAAGTGACAATAAATAAACCATTAAACCTTGTAACCATGCTGGGCTGGAATCTTGCATAGAATACAAAGTCACTAAGGGGTCAGCCAACTGTGGAGGGCATGGACAGATGACGTTCTTCAAATTGAGGGGGGAAACTGCAAAAGGGAGGTGGGGGGGGGGGTTACACTTAACTTTGGCTAGTTTTTGGAAGCCATCTCTGCTTTTTGCTTAACCATCAGCTTCTTGGCATATTCAGAAGATTCTGCATTTTGGTCAATGACCCTTTCCTCCTGTAGTTTGTATTAGACAAGGGAAGGAGTAGCTTTATTCTCTGCGCACATTTTGCTGCACTTGTTCTGGTCTCCTCAGGACAGGGTTAACATTGGTGATGGGGAAGAAGGGGTGATATAACCATGATTTTATTCAATGCTGTGCATGGAGTTTCCATTGCTGGTCTCCATGAATCTTTCTCAGAAAGACCTAAATGTAATATCTATGGCGTGGAGGGAAGAACAAATGGCTCTTTATTTGGGTTTGAGTTACACGAACATGAGCAGAAAAATGAAGAGAGCCACAAAATGCTGGAGTAAAACAGCGGGTCAGGCATCTCTGGAGCGAAGGAATAGATGACGTTTTGGGTCGAGACCCTTCATCAGACTCAGAGAAAAATCAAGAGTGGGATATTCAGTAGGATCTGGCAAAACCTGGAAATAAAATGTTGTTGGGAAACTATAGCAAGTTGCACCTGTAATTATTCTTCAATCTATTTATTGTCAGTGCTGAAATCCTGACAGCTTCTACCTTGCGGTGCCCAGTACAAGGTGTTTCCTTGAAAGGTGTTATCAAATGTAGCAAGGGCATGGTTCCCCTGGTAACAAGACATGAAATATTTCTTGTGCTGCACTTGATTCAGTAAAGGTCCAGCTGGCAGTGCAAGAGCTCTTTGCAAATGCACCGTGCTTCAACTTTGTTCACACATAAATAAATGGGCAGGTTAATGAAAGTCAGGCAGAACTGCTGTTGTCAGAAATGTGCGACTAATTATGAAGCACTTGATTGGTTCAGATGTGATTAGCCATTAATGTTTGTAAATTACACTGGTTTATGGAGTGGGTAAATTCCTGATTATATGTTTCGAGCATCGCTTGTCACACCACAGGATGTTATTTCTTTTTCACCTGGTAACCCGTATTGACAGGCTGACGATTAAATGATTCTTGCACGTTTAACCTGTATTGTTTGAACTGGGGTTAGAATCAAGGCATAGGTCACATTCCACTTACTAACAGGAAATGCACATAATGGTGGTAATGTCAACATTTTCAAGCTCTTGATTGACACTTAAGTTTCCTTCTGACCTTGTGACCATAATTCCAACCTGTATCTCCTGCCTACTAAGTACATTTAAAAAAACTCTCATTCCTACCTATATCAGCTTCCAGTGGAAGTGGTGGAGGCAGGTTCGTTGGTATCATTTAAAAATAAATTGGATAGGCATATGGATGAGAAGGGAATGGAGGGTTATGGTATGAGTGCAGGCAGGTGGGACTAAGGGAAAAAAAAGTTGTTCGGCACGGACTTGTAGGGCCGAGATGGCCTATTATCGTGCTGTAATTGTTATATGGTTATATGGTTATCATGTTGAAATTTGTCTTTTCATTTTTGTTCTTGGCATAGGTTTTCCTTTGCGTAGAACAGAATAAGAGGGGAAACCTATTCTAAAAAGTTTGCATTGTACAAGGAAATCTTCCCCACACAGTAACAACTGATGACATTGTGTGAAGATGCTCACAGCCCAATGAGTTGAGGATTTTATGGAATATTCGGCCTCCTAAATAGTATCATAGCTGCTTTGAATGAATACTTAATTATATATTTTGGGTCTTGAATTGTTGTTATGTAATGTTAGGTCTATGCTGAGCCTTGTCTAATAGAGAAGTGTATGCATGTAGATTGCACCAGCCAATACATTTTTTTACTTGGATTTTACAAGGATTTTTCCAATTCATGCAGATTTAACCACATAATCCAGGTATTGCAAATTAAATTATACCTTTTTAATTTAGGGATACAACATGGAAAGAGGCCCTTCGGCCTACCAAGTTCACGCTGACAATCGATCATCTGTTCACCCACATTTATCTGGACTATACTTGTTCCCACCCTGCCTCCTGCAAAGACTATCCCCTACTGCCGATTCCTCCATCTCCACCACATCTGCACCAAAGATGAGGTGTTCTATACCAGGACATCTGAGATGTCTTCATTCTTTAGGGAACAGGGATTCCCTTCTTCTATCACAGATGAGGCCCTCACATGTGTATTCCGTATTTCCGCTTTCACTCCCCCTCTCCCCAGTTGCAACAGGGACAGAGTCCCTCTTGTCCTCATATTTCACCCCATTAGCCGTCACACACAACACTTCATCTTCCGCCATTTTTGCCATCTCCAACGGGATCCCACCACTAGTCACATTTTCCCATCTCCACTCTTTTCTGCATTCTACAGAGATGGTTCCATTCACAACTCCCTGGTTAATTCAACCCTTCCGACCCAAACCACCCCCTCCCCAGGAACTTTCCCCAGCAACTGCAGGAGCTGCAACACCTGTCCTTTGACTCCATCCAGGGTCCCAGACAGTCCTTTCAGGTGAGGCAGCTCACTTGCACCTCCTTCAACCTCATCTACTATATCCATTGTTTTAGATGTGGGCTATATATCGTCAAGACCAAATACAGACTGGGTGATCGTTTCGCTGTACACTTATGCTCAGTCTGCCTTGGCCTACCCGATCTCCCGGTTTCCAAACATTTTAACATCTTCCCAATCCCATACTGACCTTTCTGTCCTGGGCCTCCTTCACCATCGGAGTGAGGCCACATGCAAATTGGAGGAACAGCACCTCGTATTTTGCTTGGACAACTTAGTTATCAGTGGTACGAACATTGATTTTTCCAATTTCAAGTAACCATACAATGGGCCATTATGGGCTCCACACTTCTTTTGTTGCCAGCCCTGTTTTTTTCTGGCCTTTTCTTATTTCCAGTTCCCTCCCCTCTACTTTCAGTTTCAGTCTGAAGAAGGATCCCGACCTGAAATGTCACCCATACTTTTTCTCCAGAGATGCTGCCTGACCCACTAAATTACTCCAGCACTTTGTGTTTATCTTTGGTATAAACCAGCATCAACAGTTCCTTCCTACACACTAGATTTATGTTATCCCATTTTCTCATCCACTCCCGAGACGGGGGAAATTTTACAGCAGCTAATTAACCTTTAAACCCATATGTCTTTGGGATATGGGAAGAAACCGGAGCACCTGGAGGATTTTAATCTTATCGGTGAAACTTGTTTGGGAAAACGGTGAAAACCTATGCAAATATCCTATTAGCGGAAAATAATTTCAACCAAATTAATGTATTTCTCAGCTGTTACTGATAATTTTTTAACGTTGAAATGCATTGACTGAATTGTTAAAAAAAAAACAAAAGCGCATTGAGATGTCTCCAGTCACTACATGGTTGAAAATGAATAAAAAGAATGAGAAAATAACTTGCATTTTAAATAGTTACTTGTCCTGAACTGGAAACAAGTTGCAAAGTCTGTAATAATTACTGCCTTGCAGATCAGTTTTATACAAAGACAACTTTGGTCACTTTGATTACATTCAGGTTAATAAAATGACAAAATGTCTTTCTTTGCAATTGTACACCAAGATCAAGCTATAGCTTCATTTAATTTTGTCTTGAAATCCTTTCGAAAGAAGAAAATGCTAAGATAAATTTAATGTTTAAGAAAGAACTGCAGATGCTGGAAAAATCGAAGGTAGACAAAAAATGGTGGAGAAACTCAATGGGTGAGGCAGCAGCTATGGAGAGAAGGAATAGGCGATGTTTCGGGTCGAGACACTTCTACAGGCTGATGTGGGGGGGGGGGGGGGGGGGGGGGGGGGGGGGGGGGGGGAAAGGTCGCAATACAAGCCAGTATAAGCCAGATGTGTGCATGTTAAAGGAACAGCAGGAATAAGGGCATTAATTAACAGTAGCAATCTGAGATAGTTTTCCTCATTTTCTTGTCTGAGTAGAACATTAATATTTTCTGTGGTTATGAAAATGAACTACGCCGGTGTAACAGCCAAATCAGAAGCTAAAAGGAAGCGGAAGTAGAAGTCCTTGTCTCTGTTTTACCTTTTCATAAATCAGTTTAACTGTTAGAACTGCAGCATTTTTTGTAAACATATCCTTTGAGAAATGGTTTGGAAACAATTTGAGATTGAACAGGAGTATTGGACTGAAGTAATTGATTATTTGGGCTGTCGTCTAATTAATCATCGTTTAAGAGTACGGTATATTATGATGAAAATATCTTGTCGATTAATTACATTCTTACAAATAATTTATTTTTAAAAAAGTACTTTGTATTAATTTTTCAGTCAGTGGAGTGATGGAATGAATTAAATCAATAATGATTATTATTAAAAAGGCTGAGGTGATGTTACACAATACTCTTTAAGGTTGGACTCTGGTGTTCTAATATATATTTTTTCTGTGTTTTCATGGGGTTTGTGAGCAAACATATGAAGTTCATTGTGAATTCTTTTTTTTGCTTTACTCTTGGTTTTCTTTCTTTTTTAATAAAAAGAGACCGGTGTTTTGGCAGAGTTTTGCACAAATTCCTCAGGAAAACAGAGACCATATTTCATTGTTTTACTTTCTATTTGTAGATCTTAATTCATCCTTGATTAAAAATCAGCCTTTTGTTCCTGGTTAATGTAGTGTTACTGAACACACATTTGCTGTTGGTATTTCTTTGGCCTGCAATGTTAATTAATATCCACAAATAGCTTTTGAGCCCTGATGGCTTATCCAATAAGATGTGAATCAAATATTGAAATATTCTTATGTGGCTGCTTTGAAGTAAAATCAAATTTTTGGTGGTGTGCTATTTTCCTCATAACACAGTATCACCTGAAACCAGTAGCGGACTGGGTCTAAAAATATTCGTTGCCAGGAGACAAAGGGGGCCCACTTCATCAGGGGCCCACTTGCTGTCGGGCAAGCTGACACCATGGCCAGTCCGCCACTGCCTGAAACTATTTAGTTGTGAGCAGTCGGCAGCTTGTTATATTTCTTCTGAAGATTGGTCCCGATCCAAAACGTCACCTATTCATGTTCTCCAGAGGTGCTGCCTGACCTGCTGAGTTATTTCAGCACTTTGTGTCTTCTGTTATATTTCTTATTGTAGTTAAAAGCAATTTTCTGTTTGTACTTATCTGTAGGCAACCTACATTAATATGTTCTTCCTTCTACATATGCAGTTGGCTTTGCAGCTGCCCATTAATTTTTTTAAAGATCTACTATAATAGGATAATAATAAAATTATTGTTGAAAATTGACCATTTTTTGGTCATTGATGTGCAACTTTGAGCCACCTCTTGCTTGCAGTCCATTGATAAATGTGTATTAATTTTTGAACAGATGTTTCTCATGTGTTGTGTAATGATAAAGGGTTAAATCATAGTTCAGTGGCCCTTAACGAAGAGTGATTATAGTATGATAGAATCATCATAGTGTCATTAAGCTACACAGCTTGGAAATAGGCTCATCAGCCTACCTTGTCGATGCCGACCAAGTTGTCGTTCTAGGCTAATCCCATTTGCCTGCGTTTGGCCAATATTCTTTTAAACCTTTCTTATCCAGATATCTGTCTAAATAAATAGTTATGGGGGAATGCAGCAGAAGTGCAGGAAATGGAACAGATAAGGGTACATGCCCTGTCAATAATAAAGTTTAAGAAGGAACTACAGATGCTGGAAAATTGAAAGTAGACAAAAATGCTGGAGAAACTCAGCGGGTGAGGCAGCATCTATGGAGCGAAGGAAATAGGCAACGTTTCGTGTTGATAATCTTCTTCAGACTGAGGGTGGGGGGGGGAGCCGGGAAGAAGAAAGGAAGAGGTGGAACCAGTGGGCTGAGGGAGAGCTGAGAAGGGTAGGAGAAAGTAGGGATTACTTGAAATTAGCGAAGTCAATGCTTGAAGAGGTTGCCATTACTGAGCGCAGGAAGATGAGGGGGCGATCTTAGAGAGGTTTACAAAATGATGAGGGAAATAGATTGGATAGATGCACAGTCTCTTGCCCAGAGTAGGGGAATTGAGGTCCAGAGGACTCGATTCAACATAGGTTCAAGCTGAAGGGGAAAAGATTTATTATCCGAGGAGTAACATTTTTGCACAAAGGGTGGTGGGCCTATGGAACAAGCTGCCAGAGGAGGTAGTTGAGGCTGTGACTATCCCATCGTTTATGAAACAATTAGACAGGTACATCGTTTAAGAAACAATTAGACAGGTACATGGATAGGACAGGTTGGGAGGTATATGGACCAAGCGCAGGCAAGTGAGACTAGTGTAGCTGGGACATTGTTGGCTGGTGTGGGCAAGTTGGGCCAAAGGGCCTGTTACCATACTGTATCACTCTATGACTCTATGATATCCTTCCTATATTGGGGTGACCAGAACTGTCAACTGTCAGCCAAATGCAGCCTAACCAAAGTCCTAGAAAGTTGTATCATGATTTCCTGACTCAATGTCCTGACTAATGAAGACAAGCATACCATACAACACCGTTACCACTATCTACTTGTGTTGTCACTTTAAGGAAGTTGTGTACTTGGACCCCAAGATCCCTCTGTATATCAGTGCTGTTCGGGTCATTCCATCTATCTATCTTTATTACTAAAAGTCTGATCTTGACTGCTTTTGGCCCACTGTGTTGCGATTTCCGAGAGAACGCCGCCACCAACGGCCGTCATTTTTGGCTACCTCGCTCAGAGCCCCCCTCCGCCTTCTGGGACCAGAGGATTTTTCCCATTGATGAAAAATATCAGAGAGATATTAATGTTTTAAAAAAATCCCCATTCTCACTGCTGCCCCCGCTGGCGGCAGGGGGAGGGACTATAAAACCCGGAAGTGTAGTGCCTCACTCAGTCTCTGCCAGACCCAGGAAACGAGAGGGTCACAGCTCTCTGAGTTGCAAATAACACTGAATGCACGTCCACTCCATGGTGAGTCCCCTCAATGCGGCTGTAAAGTGGCTGCAGCCCAATTGTTTGGCTCGCCTTTTTTTAAAGTTTATGTTCACAAAATGAATTTTGGTTGTCAGGTGGCTGCAGCCCAATTGTTTACCTCGCCTTTTTAAAAAGTTTGTGTTCACAAAATGAATTTTGATTGTCAGGTGGCTGCAGCCCAATTGTTTGCCTTGGCTTGGCTTGGCTTTTAAAATCGTTGCAACAGTTGGATGCCAGCACAATAAACCATTTCGGCCCACAATGTCTATACTAGCCCTCTGGAAACCAGTACCTTCGGCCCGCAACACCCATACTAGCGCAACAGACAGCCCCCCCCCCCACTGGCGAGCAATATTGGAATTTGTGGAGGTGGAATATTGTGTTGGTGACCAGCCCTCCTGCGTGATGCTGGGACCCAACGGGTCCCACTTAGTCTAGTTATTTTTATAATTTATTCTCACATTCATCCTCATAAAGTGCACCAGCTCACATTTGCTGGGATTAAACTCCATCTGCCATTTCTATGCCATTTCTGTAGGTTATCTATATCCCGCTGAGAAAGAGTCCTGGCCCGAAGTTTGTAGAAGGGTCCTGAACCGAAACGTCACGTATCCATGTTCTTCAGATATGCTGCCTGACCCGCTGAGTTACTCCACAGCTTTGTCTTTATTTTGTAAACCAGCATCTGCACTTCTAAGATTCTATATCCTGCCCTATCCTTTGAAAGCCTTCCTCACCGTCTGCAACAGCAATCTAGATGTCCCGTCCAAACCTACAAACTAGCCTGTCTATGTTTATATCCAGATGTGGATATCTACATATATATATATATAGAGCACAGACAGCAGAGCCACCCAGCAGAAATCCCCGTGGAACTTCACTGGTCACACACCTCCGGTATGAATATTGTCCTTTCGCCACAGCCCTCTGTCTTTGATCAGTAAGCATGTTCCGAATCCATACAACCAAGTATCTGTTAATCCCTTGCATATTAATCTTCTGGATCAGCCCATCGTGGGAGACTTTATCGTATGCCACACTAAAGTCTATGTGGACAACATCCTACCCTCATTGGCCACCTTCATCACCTCCTCGAAAAACTCAATCACGTTAGTAAGATACTGCCTGTTGTGTACAAAGCCATGCTGATTATACCTTATAAAGCCATTCCCAAATGGGAATAAATCCTATCCTGAAGAATCCTCTCTGCCGCTAATGTTCCCTGCCGCTAATGTGAGGCTAACTGAACCATAATTCTTTGGTTGTCTTCCTACCTTTTTTGTCATCAAATCCCTTTATGTGGTTTTGCCGCTCTCTTTCCACACAGAGTCTTTCCAACCCTTCAAGTATCCGAGATGTCTGTTATTGGCATTCTGAACATCTCCACATTTGCTCTCGACTTTATTGGTCGCGCTGCCTTCAGTTGCCATGCTCTGGAATTCCTTCCAGTATCTTCCTGGCCGTTCTCTTCTCTTTACTCGTTTGTTATGCTTCTTGAGACCTGTTCTTCTCCAAGACATTAGTCGTTTGCCTCAGATCTCTTGTATGTCTTGGTCAGTCTTTTGTTTGTTGCTACCTCTGTGAAAAAAACTTTTTTTAAAGTTATGTTGAATAGGCGCTATTGTATAAGAGTGAGGAACCTGGAGATTTGCAAAATGTTGTCAGGACATGCATGACTTGGAGATGATCTGTGCGTCAAGCCCAAAACCAAGAGGGTGGGTGTCCTTCCCAGGTTATGGCAGCATCCCATTCCTGAGAAGGCTTTGTAAGTGGAACCATCCACATCGGAGTTGAAGCTGAGAACAGAGTTCCCAACCGGCAAAAGATGCTGTGGTCCAGCTAATCCATCCCGGGTAAACCATCCCAACTTTTTGGAGGAATTGGGATTTGGATTTCTACAACAAAGGGGCATTGCACCATGCATTATCCATGCATCTTCCGCCGGTCTATTCCCTCTCCTCTCCCACTCTCCCTCCTCACCTCCTCCCTCTTCTTTTCCTTCTCCTCTCCCACTCTCCCCCAACCCCCCCCTCACCTCTCCTTTCCCCTACCCTCAGTCATTCCCTCCATGACTCCTCTCCGTTCCCCACAGCCCTCCTCTCCCTCTATCCCATCTCCTCCCCACACCCCCTCCTGACCGCCGCAGGATCTCGATCGCCGCTCCCCTCCTTTCATGCGTGCCCCGGAGGAGCATCAGCCGTCAGCGCAGATCCGCGGCTCGGCCCAGAAGCACCAGCAGCTACGGCCGTGCCGGCTGGTTGGGGAAGGAGGGAGCTCGGATAAAAGACGGGGTCAGAGCCATGGGAGAGTTGACCAGAGGGGAATGGGCTGGAGCTGCAGGGCGTTGCGATGGCGGTGCGTTTGGGACTCACAGCAGGTGCTGGACGCTCTCCTTCGCCGTAATCAGCCGGGATGTTTGGCGACATCTCCTGCCGGGTCGCACTGGGCCGCTTCCGGTCCCTCCGAAAATTGTGTCCGGTTGGAGACATCCGCCGACCATCCTCAGCTTGTAAAGATGCGATGGCACAGGAAGGGGCGGACCGTACCTGGGGAGTGACAGGAGAAGCGATCAATCTGCGTGGCACTGACTGGCAGGAGAGATCGATCTGCGCGTGCGAGGTTTTAAAGATTTTTAACCTCGCTAACTTTTACAATATTCCACCGATCGGAACAAAACTTGTTGCACTCGCAGCACAGGAGAACGGTGAGTGAGCTGACGAAAAATCGTAGCGCTATCGCGTACCGTTTTTGCGCAAATAGAAAGACTGCGCAAACCGGAAGAGCACAAGATCAGAGATTTAGTTATGTATAGATATATATATATATATATATATATATATATATATATAGTTTTAGTTTAGTTTAGAGATACAGCATGTAAACAGGACCTTCGGCCCACCGAGTCCGTGCCGACCAGCGATCCCCGCACACTTAACACCATCCCACATACACTAGGGACAATTTACAATATACCAAGTCAATTAGCCTACAAACCTGTACATGTTTGGAGTGTGGGAGGAAACCAGAGCTTCCGGGAGACAACCCACATGGTCACGGGA
Organism: Leucoraja erinaceus; assembly: GCF_028641065.1. Classification (NCBI taxonomy): domain Eukaryota; kingdom Metazoa; phylum Chordata; class Chondrichthyes; order Rajiformes; family Rajidae; genus Leucoraja; species Leucoraja erinaceus. The sequence goes on along the minus strand of NC_073378.1, from coordinate 59,091,046 downwards.
TCTGCATTTTCTTGTGTCTATGCAGCTGTCAGAGGCCGTGGCTTTAATGGTTTGCATGATTACTGCATTTTCTGTTGTTCTGGTTTGCTGAAGAGGGCAGATTATTGGAAAACCACTTTAGACAGCCTGTTCTTTAACCTCCACGATAGTGGTAAGTGTGTGGAAGTTCAATAAACAAGGCTTATCAATCATATACTTGGCCCTGCCCACACTGTATTAAATGCCACATTCCAACAGCTGCAAAGCACCCAGTTGATTAAGCCGTCACTCTTTCTGAAGATTATTCACTCACAAAATAGTACATAGTTCACCGGGGATATTTCTTTGCATTGTGTGTGGGAAAAGATTAGGTTTTGCATGTCAAGCCGAAATGAATGACCACATCCACTGTTTTCACTGACAGGACTGTGATATATCTGCTCCTTGTTTGCTCACCTTTGCTAAAGTGGAGCCTCGAGTCTCTGGAAAAGAATGAGGGAGGAAGTTTGGTAACTAACACAGCCAACAGAGGGGGCTGTGGGTAAATGGGCAAAAGTTCTTGCGTGCAGGAGCTGCTTGAAGCTGAGCAAGACTTTGATAGGTTGTTCCTGGTTTAGCTGCACAGCGGCTGCAAAGATGCTCAGCAGTTTCAGGGTCTGAAGTAAGCTGCAATTTAGGGGGGGGGGGGGGGAATGCTCTTCGCAGAATGCTGAATGCTTAATGGTCTTGGTTGTTTTCTACCTTTTTACCTGTCAAAGGATCGAGCTGTTCATTGTTAGAAGCCGGACCAAAGGTAAGTTACATCTCGATTCTGTCTGCCCTTTCAGAAGTCAGGCAGAGCAAGAATGTTTAGTAATGCTGCTGGTCAGACTTGAATCTGATACTTTGGTACTGAATGATTTCCGATTTGTACTTTGACAAAGCACCTTTATTAAAATAATAGAGTAAATCATCAGATTCTGACTTGATCTCCCCCTCCGTACTTTGTAAGTTCTTTCACATGCCTTGATCTTGAGTTGACCTTATTTGCTAAATTATGGCAGTCTCGTGTTCGACAAAGTAAATCATGTTGAAGTTGAGCTGTAAACGATTTACTTGTGGGTTTTTTCCTCGAACAAAGCATTATCAATCACTGCATGTTTATGTCCTTTTAGGAGCAGGTATTTTTCATAGCCCGAAGGCTAGGTTTAGTGAGCTTTTGTTAATGAGAAATAAGCTGCCCCCTGGTACAGAGGCTGACTGGCTGTGCTTCCTTGAGTCTGATTTTTATCTGTTTGCCCTCTGTTCAGTATTTAGCGATAACAGAAATGTACTTTGAATTGTAGGGTTTAAAGCTCTTCTTGGCTTATGTGACTGATTCCATCTGATAAAGTGTCATACAGGTGTGAGCAACCTGTTTGTAACACTGCAAATAACACCGATCTTTTCATGGGGACTTCATGAATCTCAAAAAAGGAAAACAAAATAAAGAACCCAGTGTCAACAAGTCTGTTAAACATGTGCGTCCCATTAAATGTGATGGGTGAAAAATGAATCCATTTTGGAATGCATTCCCCTGAAACCTTGGGGAGGAGAAAGATAATGAGGTATTGTTTATAGGGCAGAGGTTTGGGACTGATCTCATACTCCCATATGTACTTATTTTTTTTCTAGGTCATATCTTACATTTATGTGCTGCATTGCCCTGAAATGCAATATTACTGTATACGCTCGATGAGCAAAGAACAGGTAACTTATTTTGAAACTAACTTTTCTAAAATAACTTTTAAAATAAATCATTGACTAGTTATTCACTCCTTAAGAATTAGTAGCTTGATCTTCCTTGTGTAAAACCTTGAAGCTCGGTTGCACATGCTCTTTATATTGTGCTATTGGAATGCTACAAGCTGAAGCTACATGTTTCATCTTGCTCCAGACTACAAAGCATTCAGCTGTGTGTATTCCGAACTTGTTTTCCCACCAACTGTCTCACAGGAAAGGCCCATATCCAGTTTAATTAGTAACAGGCAGAAAAATCGCATTCAAGCTTGTGTCTCTTGCGAAGAGACAAAAGCCAGTGAAAATGTGCTTTGTATTTCAGTGCATGAATACATGTTTCATGGGAATGACATATATTGGCTGTTTTCAGAAAAGGATTCAATTTACTTTTTGAAATCGCTCTTTGATGTTTTGGCACCACAAACCACTACTCTGTTCGTAAGGCAGCCTATGTATGTGTGTACGATCTCCTCAGCTCAGCAGCAGTGGTATTTAGACAAGTGGTACTGTTTATGCAATGAAAAATACATCTATAAACTATATAACTTTCCTTATAGTGATAGCTCAGATATTAACTGTGCAAAGTAACCACCGTGAGTATGAATGGTTGTGCAAGGAGCCTACATGTACCATATATTTATTTTTAGTCCCATGAAAATCAAATCATGTCTTCAAATTTATCATTTGCAATATTAATTGTGGTGATGTATTTTAAATGAAGTCTCAGTTATTTTTCATAAACCTGACAATTGTGAACAGTTACAGAATTGTAATATGCTGCTATGGAATTTGACCACTAAAAAAACTGTTGTTAATAACATTTTAATAACTGATAACTTATTAAAGGAATGGCCATTCATTTCTGGTTTCCTTTTCTCTGCTCTCAGTTGTTTTAAAACCTCCACGAGACCCATCTCCATGCCCAAATTGTTCACCACGAACCCCAGGCCCATCTTGTTCCAATTTGACAACTGAATGAATTGTTCAGCTTTTTTTTACATGTCCAAGGCACTGTTGTATGAGTTGAAACATATGACTTAAAAAAACCCTAACCTAAAGTGAACCTCTTGATGTGAAAGCTTCTGAAATAGCAATTGGAAAAGTGGCCAATTATCATTAGTCGGTGGGTAAGGCATTTGAAAATCAAAGAGCGGGAATTCAAACTCCAAAGGAGAGAAGAAAGTCGTCGCAATCAACGTTTAAAACGTCTTCTGTTTAATTTTTCAGCTTTGCTTAATAATCTTATTACATTTTGCCTCTGCAACACAACCCGCTTTCTTACGATCTCGGTTAAAGTACAGACATGTTGCGCGACTGGTTTAAAAAGAACATTTTGATCATTTGTGGATACTGTCTATTTCTTGTATAGCCTGAGGCAAGGCATTCCATTCTGCTGTCCTGTGTGGTCTCGCGTTGTTGTGGGGCACCGCTGATGACTGACAGTCCGGGGGTGTTCCACTTATTTACACTGCAGTCATTTTCAAACAAAACAAATATATTTTGTTTCTTTTTTAAGGACAATGATCAAATTCTGCAAAATGACTGCGGTAATTAACCGCTTGCAGATGCTTTAAGTAACTGTTTTCTTTAAAGAAAACATAAGCCTCCGAACAAGGGCTGGGCTTGAGTGGAATATCTTGTTCCTGTTAAGAAAGTACCAGCACACAAAAATTTGTTCTGCTCTACCGATTTTTGTATTTAGAATCAGTATCAGATTTAGAAATTATTTTTACTTCTCTCAATGCAAATGTTCATTTCAATTCAGATTATGAATAGGAAAGTTTATTCACACTGATTCAAATAAAAATTATTCTGGAACCGATTTGTTTTGTGACCCCCTGCAATCGGTAATATGGATAGAGCATGCAACCAGCACAAGTGAAATGTCATTGTCCCGCCTGGTTCACAGATGTAGGGACTGCACATTGAAAAAGCATGTTGAAGTACTCAAGTATGTCACTGCTTTAATGTGGGATACTTAATCCAAACATCCTACATTATCTTCAGAGAACAAGATAGTTACCCTGTAATAAACTAGTTTCTGGAGACGGTTCCTAGATTAAGTACAGTATCTTGGACACACTGTTCTTGGCGGAGTTCCCAAATTCGCGAATATTTTTTGAGTTGCATGGATCGTCTGTCTGGCTGAAATAATTTCAAGCATGAATCGTGCGTACCCCTGTGCAACGAGCCCAAGCTCAAACATCACTCTCTATCCCAATACAGTTACTTGTGTGCATGCAATGTGATGGTTGCACATGCATCCTGCTGTGAGTAAAGGCAGTTGTGCCAGATGTTAGTGAGTGGGGCGTGTACTTATGGAGAGGTGACCGGAGCTTAATGCAGAAAGGGGTGGGGGGAGAGTTTGGAAGTGAGCCAATAATCAAAAGGATGGGGGTGATGGAGAAGCAAGGTTTTGGAGGTTTAACCAGCCAATTTCCCTCTTCCAACACTCTCCTCCGCCTAGCAGAGCCGATCCTTATTCTTAACAATTTATCGACTCCTCCCACTTTCTCCAAATCCAAGTCGTAACCATGGGCACCCACCCGTATGGGAGCCAGCTATGCCTGCTTCTTTGTCGGGTCCGTCGAGCAATCCCTGTTACAGTCATTCACTGACCCTATCCCCAAACTCTATCACTGCTATATTGACAACTTCATCGGGGCTACTTCTTGCACCCAAGCAGAGCTCATCAACTTAATTAACTTCACTACTAATTTCCATCCTGCCCTCAAATTCATTTGAATCATCCCTGACATCTCCCTACCGTTTCTTAATCTCACCGTCTGCGTCACAGGAGATGACATTTATCAACTGACATTTATTATAAACCTACTGACTCCCATGGCTATCTAAACTACACTTCTTCCCACCCTGGCTCCTGCAGAGACTCTAGCCCCTACTCCCAAATCATCCAACTACACCACATCTGCGCCCAAGATGAGGTGTTTCATACCAGGACATCTGAGATGTCCTCATTCTTCAGGGAATGGGGGTTCCCCTCTTCCATCATAGATGAGACCCTCACTAGGGTCTCCTCGTTATCCCGCAGCTCCGCTCATGCACCCCCCCCCCCCCCCCCAGTCACAACAGGGACAAAGTCCCTCTAGTCCTCATTACCCTATCAGCAGTCGCGTACAGCACATAATCCTCCGATATTTTCGCCACCTCAAATAGGATCCCACCACTAGCCACATTTTCACACCTCCGCCCATTCCGCTTTCCATAGAAGACCGTTCACTTCGCAACTTTCTGGTTAACTCGTCCCTTTCCACCCAAACCACCCCTTCCCCACGTACTTTCTTATGCAACCGCAGGAGATGTACCTCTACCCTCGAATCCGTCCAAGGACCTCAATAGTCTTTACAGGCGAGGCACTTCTCTTCACCTCCTCCAACATCATCTACTGTATCCGATGTTCCAGGTGTGGGCTGCTATATATCGGTGAGACCAAGCACAGGCTCAGGGATCGTTTCGCTGAACACCTCCATTCAGTCCGCCTGGACCTACCTGATCTCCTGGTTGCTAAACACTTGAACTCTTCTTCCATTCCAACACTGACCTTTTTGTCCTGGGCCTCCTGTACTGTCTGAGTGAGGCCCAGCACAAATTGGATGAACAGCACCTCATATTTTGCTTGGATAGTTTACACCCCAGCGGTATGAATATTGATTTCTCTAACTTCAAGTAACCCTTGCTTTCCTTCTCTCCCCTTTCCTAGTTCCCTGACTAGTCTGATAGTCCCCGATTAAATTTTATCTCTGTTTGCTTCGTTGTCAGATTCTCCAGTTAACTATGATAACCATATAATAACCATATAACAATTACAGCACGGAAACACGCCATCTCGACCCTTCTAGTCCGTGCTGAACACATAATCTCCCCTAGTCCCATATACCTGCGCTCAGACCATAACCCTCCATTCCCTTCCCATCCATATAACTACCCAATTTATTTTTAAATGATAAAAACGAACCTGCCTCCACCACCTTCACTGGAAGCTCATTCCACACAGCTACCACTCTCTGAGTAAAGAAGTTCCCCCTCATGTTACCCCTAAACTTCAGTCCCTTAATTCTCAAGTCATGTCCCCTTGTTTGAATCTTCCCTACTCTCAGTGGGAAAAGCTTTTCCACGTCAACTCTGTCTATCCCTCTCATCATTTTAAAAACCTCTATCAAGTCCCCCCTTAACTTTCTGCGCTCCAAAGAATAAAGCCCTATAACTTGTTCAACCTTTCTCTGTAACTTAGTTGCTGAAACCCAGGCAACATTCTAGTAAATCTCCTCTGTACTCTCTCTATTTTGTTGACATCCTTCCTATAATTAGGCGACCAAAATTGTACACCATACTCCAGAATTGGCCTCACCAATGCCTTGTACAATTTTAACATTACATCCCAACTTCTATACTCAATGCTCTGATTTATAAAGGCCAGCTCACCAAAAGCTTTCTTTACCACCCTATCTACATGAGATTCCACTTTCAGGGAACTGTTCACAGTTATTCCCAGATCCCTCTGTTCACCTACATTCTTCAATTCCCTACCATTTACCATGTACGTCCTATTTTGATTTGTCCTGCCAAGATGTAGCACCTCACACTTATCAGCATTAAACTCCATCTGCCATCTTTCAGCCCACTCTTCCAACTGGCATAAATCTCTCTGTAGACTTTGAAACTCTACTTCATTACCCGCAACCCCACCTATCTTAGTATCATCTGCATACTTACTAATCCAATTTACCACACCATCATCCAGATCATTGATGTACATGACAAACAACAGTGGACCCACACAGATCCCTGTGGCACCCCACTCGTCACTGGCCTCCAACCTGACAAACAACCATCCACCATTACTTTCTGGCATCTCCCATTCAGCCACTGTTGAATCCATCTTGCTACTCCACCATTAATACCCAATCATTGAACCTTCTTAACCAACCTTCCATGAGGAACCTTGTCAAAGGCCTTACTGAAGTCCATATACACAACATCCACTGCTTTACCCTCATCAATTTCCCGGGTAACATCTTCAAAAAATTCAAGAAGATTAGTCAAACATGACCTTCCAGGCACAAATCCATGTTGACTGTTCCTAATCAGACCCTGTTTATCCAGATGCTTATATATATTATCTCTAAGTATTCTTTCCATTAATTTGCCCACCACTGACGTCAAACTAACAGGTCTATAATTGCTAGGTTTTCTCTCAGACCCCTTTTTAAACAATGGAACAACATGCGCAGTACGCCAATCCTCCGGCACTATTCCCGTTTCTAATGACATTTGAAATATTTCTGCCATAGCCCCTGCTATTTCTACACTAACTTCCCTCAATGTCCTAGGGAATATCCTGTCCGGACCTGGAGACTTATCCACTTTTATATTTCTCAAAAGTGTCAGTACTTCCTCTTCTTTGATCCTCATAGTTTCCATAGCTACTGTACTTGTTTCCCTTACCTCACATAATTCAATATCCTTCTCCTGGTGCATACCGAAGAAAAGAAACTGTTCAATATCTCCCCCATCTCTTTTGGCTCTGCAGATAGTTGTCCACTCTGACTCTCTAATGGACCAATTTTATCCCTCGTTATCCTTTTGCTATTAATATAGCGGTAGAAACCCTTCGGATTTACTTTTACCTTACTTGCCAAAGCAACCTCATATCTTCATGATCTATTCTACATTTTCCTTGAACCTCATCTCTTTTGATGTCTTGTTTTTACACCTTCCCCTTTTTTATCTCTGTGTCTCCCTCTCTCCGGACTCTCAGTCTGAAGAAACATCACCCATTCCTTCCAGACAGGGATGTTGCCTGTCCCGCTGAGTTACTCTAGCATTTTGTGTCTATCTTCGGTGTAAACCAACATCTGCAGTTCCTTCGTACACAGGTTTCGGAGGTGCAGAGGTTGTAAATTCAGTTGAGTCATCGTGTCATACAACATGGAAACCAGTCCTTTGACCTAACTTGGTCACACCAACCACCAAACCCCATCTACACTAGTCCCACCTGCCTGCGTTTGACCCATATCCTTCTAAACTCGTCCGAACCATATACCTATCTAAGTGTTTATTAAACGTTACGATAGTACCTGTCTCAACTACCTCCTCCAGCAGCTCGTTCCATACACCCACCACCCTTTGTGTAAAAAAGTTACCCCTCAGGTTCTCATTAAATCTTTCCCCTCTCACTTATGCTCCCTCTAATTTATTATTGGAAGAGGTAAATGGATTGAAATGAAATCAACACAGGAAACTGGAATGAGGGAAGCAAGGACAAAATAACTTTTTGAGTAACATTTAGCAGCTTAACCCATGAAATTGACTCAGAATATCCACTGTTTTCTCATTCATCATCGCCCTGTGCCTTCAATAGAAGGGCTGGCAAATCTAATTGATGACATTGTCATATTTATGAACTTTGAATGCGTCATGATATAGTATGTGCCATCATATCCAGGTAATTATGCACTCTTGTTTAGCATAGACACAGTTCCTCAACGTGCAGTGTAGCCTTGCAAAACAACAAAGGTTTAATGGAGATGTGCGGGCAAGTTTTTTACACAAGAGAATGATGGGGTCCGGGAACGCAATGTCGAGAGAGGTGGCGGAGGCAGATACGATAGTTGCATTTAAAAGGCTTTTAGATAGGCATATAGAAGTGCGTGGAATGGAGGGATATGGATCATGTACAGGCGGTCAGATCAGTTTCACGGCTTCATGTTCAGCACAAATATTGTGGTCCTAGGGGCCTGTTCCTGTTCTGTACTGTTCTATTTTCCAACTTGTGTGCATGTTGGACTTGATTTACGAAATACATTTGCCCTTTTACACAACTTTAACTCCCTTGGTGAAAGAACTGTTTTTGCATTGCAGCATAATAGCAACCACCGCATTAATTCATTAACTCCTCATTATGGCGCAAAGGTCATAAAGGGTATAACTTGAGAGCACAATGACTGCTAGTCTGTGGCCTGGGTGATGAAGATGATAATAGCTTGCCACCCATTCCTGTACATTACCCTGGTTTGAAATTAAGTTCTGTCTTCCAGCAGCCATTATTAACAAATAAAGACTCAAAATGCCAGAGTAACTCCTCGGGTTAGGCTTGGTGAACAGGTCTGGAGAACATGGATAGGTGATGTTTAGGGGTCGGGATCCTTAAGTCTGAGGAAGGTCCTGACTTGAAACATCAACTATCCATGTTCTCCAGAGATGCTGGCGGACCAGCTGAGTTACTCCAGAACTTTAAAAAAAACCCAGCATCTGCAGTTCCTTATTTCTACATTTTACTGTGCCGCTGCATTGTCAAGGTATGGCTACTTTGAAGAAGTTCTCTTTCTCACTATAAAGAGAATTCAGTGAGACCTTCTCTCACTGCTCCCCCTCTGTAATTCTTAAATCTGAAGAAGGGTTCCAACCCGAAACGTCACCTTTTCATGTTCTCTTGAGATGCTGCCTGACCCGCTGGGGTACTCCAGCACTTTGTGTCGGGTTTTTTTTTCGAAATAAACATCTGCAGTTTCTTGCTTCGGCATCCATTATTTTTAGCAGTTTTCTGTGTCTATTGAATCACTTTCAAGGGTATCCTTCATAAGGCAAAACCAATCAATGAGAAGGCTCCCAGAAGAAGGGGATTGACCCAAAATGCTGTCTGTCATTTTCCACCATAGATGCTGCTTGGCACACTGAGTCCCTCCAGTAGTTTGTTTTTGTTCCAGACTCCAGCATCTGCAGTCTCTTGTGCCTGTATTTATGTTTGTTTATTCTGGATCTTCACAGCAGAGAAACTAGACTTATTGTTTGGTTCTATTTAAGAAGGAACTGCAGATGCTGGAAAATCGAAGGTAGACAAAAATGCTGGAGAAACTCAGCGGGTGAGGCAGCATCTATAGAGCGAAGGAAATAGGCAACGTTTCGGGCCAAAACCCTTCTTCAGACTGATGCGAAGGGGGGGGGGGGGGAAGAAGGGGGCGGGAAGAAGAAAGGAAGAGATGGAGCCAGTGGGCTGAGGGAAAGCTGGGAAAGGGAGGAGAAAGTAAGGACTACCTGAAATTAGAGAAGTCAATGTTCATACTGCTGGGGTGTAAACTGCCCAAGCGAAATATGAGGTGCTGCTCCTCCAATTTACGGTGGTCCTCACTCTGGCCATGGAGGAGGCCCAGGACAGAACGGTCGGATTCGGAATGGGAGGAGGAGTTGTAGTGCTGAGCCACCGGGAAAGCCGTACCTGGAAAGACTGCTTGGGCCCTTGAATGGAGTCAATGGGGGAGGTAAGGTTTAACATAGAAAACATAGAAATGGGGGAGGTAAGGTTTAACATAGCTGGAGGAGGCCATTCGGCCTTTTGAGCCAGCACCGCCATTCATTGTGATCATGGCTGATCGTCCCCTATCAATAACCCGTGCCTGCCTTCTCCCCATATCCCTTGACTCCACTAGTCCCTAGAGCTCTATCTAACTCTTAAATCCATCCAGTGACTTGGACTCCACTGCCCTCTGTGGCAGGGAATTCCATAAATTCACAACTCTCTGGGTGAAAAAGTTTTTTCTCACCTCAGTCTTAAATGACCTCCTCTTTATTCTAAGACTGTGGCCCCCGGTTCTGGACTTGCCCAACATGGGGAACATTTTTCCTGCATCTAGCTTGTCCAGTCCTTTTATAATTTTATATATTTCTAAAAGATAACCCCTCATCCTTCTAAACACCAGTGAATACAAGCCTAGTCTTTTCAATCTTTCCTCATATGACAGCCCTGCCATCCCAGGGATCAACCTCGTGAACCTACGCTGCACTGCCTCAATCACAATGATTTCCTTACTCAAATTAGGAGACCAAAACTGTACACAATACTCCAGATGTGGTCTCACCAGAGCCCCATACAACTGCAGAAGAACCTCTTTACTCCTATACTGAAATCCTCTTGTTATGAAGGTCAACATTCCATTAGCTTTCTTCACTGCCTGCTGTATCTACACGCCAACTTTCAGTGACCGGTGTACAAGGACACCCAGGTCTCACTGCACCTCCCCCTTACCTAACCTAACCCCATTGAGGTAATAATCTGCCCCCTTGTTTTTACCGCCAAAGTGGATAACCTCACATTTATCAATATAACCTCACATTTATCTATATTCTGCCTTGTTGGAGCCCTTTAACTTTATCAACTAAATAAATCATCTAATCACCCTTTAATCGTCTAAACTTAATTTGTCACATCCTTTTCAATCAGAGAACATCCCTTTTTTTAATAAGGGCTGATGTTTTCTTGTTTATCTTCCAACATACATGAGTCTAAACAATGTCTCGCGGGAGAAATAAAATCTGAAATTTAAATATATTTTTTAGTTTATGTTTGCTGAGACCAATTGTTTACTCCTCCCCAACTCCCTCCATTATACATTTCCTTTGAACATGTCCTTTTGTCAAGGCTAATTAATATCTGTGAATGTAACTCGGTGTGAACTTTTGTTTGATTTTTGGGAGAACCATAGGATATTTTACTATGTTGAAAAGTGCTGTGTGAATACAGGAATTTGTCATTGAAAAGTTAGTCACCCCACAGGCCTGTTGAATAAACTCCTCTTGTGCATGAATGCAATTCATTCTATTATACATGGCTTTTCTTGCAGATTATTTTCTCAAAGATTATTAATTTACTCCCATGAAAGGGCTGATCTGATAGAAGCTGAATATTAAAGCCCTTATGGCTTTAACGAAGGCAGTATGATAAATATTGAACAAAATTTATAGTTTTCTGAAACAATTAAGTATTTATTTTATTTTGACAGCTTGTAATCTTACCGTATCTAGAGTTTCGGATCTCTCAATTGTGGCATTAAGTGTTCATGGAAACATTTAGGAAATACAGTTTATGATTCCTTTGTTTTTATAATATAAATTTAATTTAAAATACATGACAATGTACTAAAGAAAAGTAGGTGCAGAAAATGTTTGAACTAGATTAAACGTTTCACCCTTTTCCCTTTAAAGAGTCTGTTATGCTGGGAAGATGAATTGGACTAATCTTCCAAAAACAGACCAGTAAATGTCCAAACTACACATTGGAATGAAATCCATGAACCAATGAATCATTCTGAATTAATTGGTGTTGACTTTGAGCTTGTGGAGGTTTTACCATGTATAGTAAAGCTGCTTTCAATTGTTTTGACTATAAATAGATATCATATTGAACTATTTTAAGGGAGAAGAGACTTGGCTTTTTATCGTTTATAGCATTTTATAGATTCTAACTAAGTGAAAGAGGAATAATTAAAAGGTTTTGTCAATCTTCATTTTTCAATACTTGATTATTTGTTACCTCCTAACTTTATATTTCACTTGAATTTAATTAACTTTATTTTTTTAATGAAAAAAACAGTCCCTTCAGAATTTGTCCTCTGCTGCAGGAGATAAAGGTGCACTATAATGGTATGTGCAGATTGTACTGGGCAAATGGAACTAAGGAGGACTTTCTATTTCATAGCGGCGGTATACCTCACTGTACATTTTAAGTCAATTTGCGTAATAGGCTCCTCTGCTGTTTCATATTTATACCTATTCAGCCATGCATGCAGTTGTTACGAAAGTATACTATGCCATGTGGTTGTACGAGATAACTAGGCCCCGAGTTTGCATGATTCCTTTATGTGTTACTGGGAAGTAGGCAACAATGGCAAGATCATCATTTGTCGCCTCTCCCTCGATAGCTCTTGAAGTTATGGGGCTGTCCCACTGCGGCAACCTAATCTGCAAGTTTAGAAGAGTTTGCCTTCGACTCAAGCTCTCGCAGCATGGTTGACACGTGGTCCTAGGAGTTCCTATGGGGTCACTGGAACTCTCCTTCATGCTCGAGGGAAGTTGCCGCATACACGTGGCCTCAGTTTGGCCGCGGAAAAATTTCCGGCATGTTGAAATATTTTCGCGTGTTGAAACATTGGTCGGCACGGTTCTCTTGAACTCGTAGTGCAGTGGAGTGGGGTCGCTATGTAGTTATAGGCAGTCGAGGGCAGCCTCTTTCAATCTCCTTCGCTGATTGGCTCATTGGAGTTTTCAGGACCAAGAAAAACAGACTGGTAATTTAAAATGCCCGCTAAACTTTATAGAAACATAGAAATTAGGTGCAGGAGTGGGCCATTCGGCCCTTCGAGCCTGCACCGCCATTCAATATGATCATGGCTGATCATCCAACTCCGTATCCCGTACCTGCTTTCTCTCCATACCCTCTGATACCCTTAGCCACAAGGGCCACATCTAACTCCCTCTTAAATATAGCCAATGAACTGGCCTCGACTACCCTCTGCGGCAGAGAGTTATTATGTTGTCCAGCTTCTTAAAAGTCTCTCCACTACTTCTCCTCCCCTTTGCCCCCGCTTCTCTCCCTTTTGTACTTACCGCACACTGTGCAGCCATCTTTTACCTTCCTGTTCATTGCGGGTGTAAATTTCAGACAGCGCTCCCCCACTTTCCCTGGCCCCCGCCTTTGCGATGTGTTTGTGTGTGTGTGTGCGTGTGCGGTCGGTCTATCCAGCTCGCGGTTTCATCGCTGACGGTCGATCCAGCTCGAGATTTTTCAGGCGAGTGCCCTCGAGCTTGAAGGTCGAAGACAGTCGCTGAAAGATCTCATCAGTGGGACAGACCCTTTAGAACTGAGCGACCATTTCGGAGGACTGTGCTTGGTGTGAAAAATGTGCTGATGGTGCTGTTATGGACGGAATTCCTTGATCTCTGCTCTAACTTAGAGTCATACAGCATGATCCAACCTTGGGTCAAACTTGCCCACACCAACCAATATGTCCCATCTACACTAGTCCTACCTGCCTGCGTTTGGCCCTATCCCCCTAAACCTTTTTCCTCTCCCAATTTCCCAAGACTAGATTAAGTGTTGTCCTCTTCGGTGTGAGGCCCTCTACATATTGCTGGAGAAAACTCTCCATTTATGAATGTTTGTAGATTACACTATTGTAGTGGGCTGGATGTGGAATAACGATGAGACGGATGTAGAGGAAGGCGATAGAGATCTTTGTAACATGTGTCATGATCGCAAACTCTTTCTCAATGGCAGCAAGAGCTAGTTCACGAAATAGGGCCCAAATCATGTACAGTCCCAAATCAGCATCAATGATGCTGAAGTGGGGATGATCGATGACTTCAGGTTCCTATTTCCTTGGTAAATATCACTAATAATTTGTCCTGGACCAACCACATTGATGCTGCAGCCAAGAAAGCATGGCAAAACCTCTACTTTGTCAGAAGACTGAGGAAATACGGCATATCTCCGATGCCTCTTTCCAATTTGTACAGATGCTCTGTAGAAAGCATCCTAGCAGGATGATTCACAACTTGATTTGCTCTGTCCAAGACTGCAAAAAATTGCAGAGTTGTGAATGCAACTCAATTCATCATGCAAACCACAGCCTCCCCATTCCACACCCCATATCGACTGTGTCTATGCTTCACACCTCTTCAGGAAACCAACCAACATAATCAATTACAACTCGGTCATTCTCCCTTCTTCCTTTTCCTGTTGAGCAGAAGATACAAAAGCTTGAAAGCACCTAACACCAGATTCAGGAACAGTTTATTTCCCACTGTTATTAGATGATTGAAAAGCTAAGGATCTAATCCTGGTCGCCCAACCAACCTTTGTTGCAGCCCTTGCATTTTTATTTGTTATCTGCATTTTCTCTGGAGCTATAGGACTCGATTCTGAATTCTGGGTGTTTTTCTCTTTGCACACCTGTTGTATTTGTATATGTCTAATTGTACTTGTGTATGTTGTGATGTGACTGGATAACATGCAAAACAAAGTTTTTCACTGTATCCCAGTCGACATGACAATAATAAACCAATACCAATACCATTCTTGACACAATGATGACAAAAATGTCAGAATTTCGGAGTTAGGATAGTGTGTGACTTGGGCAGGACTTGCTGCAAATGTTTGTATGTACACGGTGCATTGTTATTGTAGGTAGGAAATTTTGCAGGGAGATACAACACTAAAACAAGCACTTCATCCCAGAGTCCATACACACCATCCACCACCCATTTATACCAATCATACGCGAATCCCATTTTATATTCTCCCCACATGCTATCAGCTCCTTCGAACCCCACCATTCATATTGGGACAATTTATAGTGAACTGTTAACTTATCAACCTACATGTCTTTAAGATGTGGGAGAAAACGGGAGCAGCTGGAGAAAACCCACGCAGCAACTGAGCGAACGTGCAAACTCCACACACACTGCTCCCGACATCAGGATTGAACTGGGCCTCTGGTGCTTTGAGACAGTGGCTCAGCTATTTGTGCCTCTGTGGCACCCAGTTCGTTTGTGAGCCTGTGTTGGCACAGGTGCTGCAGAGTGGAATTGAATTATTCGTTCTTAGTTTATTATGTGCTGGAATCTGTTTATTAATGTTTTATTAACTACATTTAAAAGAAATTTGCACAGGTTAAGAAGGATAGGTGCCAAATGTAGTCAAGTCAAGTCAAGTCAAGTCAATTTTTATTAACATCAATAACACATTTAAAATCAACTCTCGTTGACCAAAGTGCTTTACATCAGTGCATGTACTAACTTGCTACAAACAGTGGTACATAGATCAACAATACATACATAAATACATACATACAACGCTCCCTCAGAGGACCTCAAGAAAGGCTTGAGGGTAGAAATAAGTTTTAAGTCTAGACTTGATGGTCTAGAGTTGATGGAGGGGGCAGTTCTGATGGGAAAAGGGATGCTGTTCCATAGTCTAGGTGCTGCAACTGCAAAAGCGTGGTCGCCCCTGAGCTTATGCCTAGCCGCGGGATGGTCAATAACCCCCTCGGCCGATCTGAGGGACCTGGAGGTGGTATGGTGGGTAAGCAGATTTTTGATGTAGGTGGGGGCAAGCCCATTAAGGGCTTTGTAAACAAAAAGAAGGAGCTTGAAATTGATTCAGAACCGCACTGGGAGCCAGTGGAGAGAGGCCAGAATCGGGGTGATACGGTCCCTTTTTCGGGTTCCGTCAGGAGTCTCGCTGCGGCGTTTTGGACCAATTGCAGGCGGGACAGGGATGATTGGCTGATGCCAGTGTAAAGGGAGTTGCAGTAATCAAGACGGGAGGAGATAAATGAGTGGATGATCTTTTCGAGGTCGTCAAATCGGAGGAAAGGTTTTATTTTTGCTATCGTTCGAAGCTGGAAGAAGCTAGCTTTTACCACGGCATTGACTTGTTTGTCAAATTTCAACGCGGAGTCAAATATCATGCCAAGGTTTTAGACATGAGGTTTGAGTAATGGGGTAAGGCTACCAAGCTTAGATGGGGCATCTTATATGGGCATGGGAAAGCTGGGCCAAAGGGCCTGTTTCTGTGATGTGTGTGCGTGTGTCCCAAATATTAACATGCAAATAAGTATGTTGAGCACTGAAATTTCATTAAAAATGTCATATTTATATATATTGTTTCCAGCAGGAACATTATTCTGTACAGGAATACAAAGTATTTGAATTATGTACAAAAGCCCTACATGTCTGCATAACTTTAGCGAAGCCTGGATGGTGGTAGGATTAATGGATTGCATATCAAAAGCATGTTGTAATATGTGATACTTCAGCCCTGGAACATCAGTGTGTTAATAATGTTAATAAGGTTAATAACAGCATGGTAAACATTGAGCTCTAAGCAGAAGGCGTGGGTCCTGTGTACTTCATATTTCCACATTTAAATTAAGCCAAAGTGTTTTATGGCAAGATAAGCACTTCTGACCAAGTTAACCCTATTGAACACACTGGTACCAACATGTTCTCATTGGTTGCACACAAACATGAGACCAGAATGTAGTTGAAAGGCAGGCAGACTACAACAGAAGCTCTCCGTTGCTCATGAATTCACATTGATTTTAAAGCGTAAACATGTTATAATTTGAATCTGTAACTCTGAGTTTATTTTGTAAGAACAAGATGTCGACATGATATTCAGACACACTGGAGAAAGTGTGAAAAATAATGTCAGCTAGGAAATAATTTGGGATGTTAATTACTGAGGGTGTGGTGCCTTTGGGGGAAGCATTTTTAAATAGTTACATTCATGGCTTACCTCTGTTCAACTTCAGAATTTTAGAAGAATGCTGGAGGGGGAACAATTTTATCCTAAGTGGAGTATTATGATTCTTCTAACTGTGTAGGTTTGCCTGTTGCAGCTTGTACATGGCTCCTCCCATCCATCAGAAGGCTTAAAGTCTTCATGTTGATTAATAGCATAAGGTTGTTCCTTCATGCCTACAGAAAGGAAATATTATTACTTTGAGCATGCATGCCACCCTTTGAAAAACATTCATTGGAAGCACCACTGGTTTTGATCCTTGATGTCAGCCAGGTGTGGAGGACCGTGCATGTTGTAAGATTGGCTTTTAATGCCTCTGGATTCATGGAGCATCCAGCTGCTCTGCCTTTTAACCACAAGTACTTTGGATGTGGATGCTATGCACGCAGGAGATGCAGACAGAGAAAAGTACTGATTTGTTGCTGTGTAGTCACTTTGTTTAGTTTAGTTTAGAGATACAGTGTGGAAACAGGCCGTTTGGCCGACCTGGTCCGTGCTGTCCAGCAATGACATTAGTTCCATAGTACAATTTGCAGAGACTTGTTAACCTACAACCATGCACATCTATGAAATGTGGGAAACCAGACCCGGCGAAAACCCACGTGGCCACGGGAAGAATGTATAAACTCTGTACAGACAAGCATCCATAGTCAGAATCGAATCCTGGTTCTCTGGCGCTGTAAGGCAGCAACTCTACCACTGTGCCACCTTACTGCCCAAAAGTGATACAGTTGAATTTGGACATTTTTATTCAGAATTGAAAATTTGTAGAAATGTAAAATTAAACCAAAAACGTGCTAGAAACACGGCAAGTCTAGCTGATTCTGTGGAAAGAGGAACAGACATTCAGCTTGTGGACCTTTCATCAAAAAGAGAGAAAACAATCTTGTTTTGAGTACAAAGCGGGGTGGGTGAGGGATGGATGGGGCAAGGAAGATATTTCTTACTAGGGTAAAGCTAAGGTAATTCCAGTGTTAGGGAATTGTTTTGTCAATGGTTTTATTAAGGCAGGTAGAGTGATAACGCTGATTTTGTGTCTATCTTCGGTGTAAACTAGCATCTGCAGTTTCTTCCTACACAATGAATCAATGGCTGTGGAACAAATGAAAGTTGAATGTTAAAACCATTCAAAGTACTGGCCCCAGATTACATCTTCAAGTTGGAAGGTTGGTATTGACTGCATGGACTGTAACAGAAAATCATAAACCTGCAGATGCAGGAAATTTGAAGGCAGAACATATTGTAAACACACGGGAAGCCAGGCTTCATCTGCCAAAAGAAAAACAGTTAACGTTTCAGTTTGAAGATTCTTAATCAGAACTGGGAAAGAGTGAAAATAAGCTGCTTAGAGAGGAATGGATAGATAAGGGATGAGGTCAGAGTTTTTTTGGGATGTAAAGTTGTAAATGGCATCAGGGTTCTTGTTTTGGTGTTGACATAGCACATCGTGTAGGGCCGATAGTGCCACTTCTGTGTCCGCATGCAGTGGAAGGTAGACGGCTGTGATGATCACTGAGCTGAACTCACGGGGAAGGTAGAATGGATGGCAGTGAAGATTTCAGATCTATGATGCTCATATAACAGGGACTCTCATTTAATCAGCACTCTTAGTGTAGAATGGTGATCCTGCAAAGTGCTTCACAAAGGGATAATCCAGAATGTGATGAAAGGAAGGAAATGTTTACATGGGTGTCCAACATTGGTAGAGGAAATAATTTTATAATGATCAACTTGAAGGGAGGGAAGGATATGAAAAGATGTGAAAACAGTTCAACCCTCTGGCAAAATAAATGAGGCCTAGTGACAATATGCTCACGATTTCCCATGTTTAGTTGATGAATATTCCAGCCTGTTTGCCCTCCAGAAAATGAAGTTAGATAATTTGGTGAGGTTTACAGGAATTTAAAGAGGCCATTGCTGGAAGCCAATTAGTTGATTTCTGAGACAACTGATCCACAATTCTTGTTCCAAGCAGCGCATGGAGAGAAGTCAATATTTTTGAGCAGCCAATGTTAGATCTCTTTAGTTCAAGGTTGATTGCATCAGAAAAAACGAGTTTATGTAACTGGTTTGCAGAGAAACGATTGACAACCAGGCATGGAATAAAAGTAAAATGTTCCTAATTTATAATGCAGTCTAATACAAAATAAAACCACAATTATTTTTGTTTTGCGATATTTATGCAGCTGCATAAGGTCATAAGTATTAGGAACAGAATTTGGTCACTCGGCCCATCATTTACTCTGTCATTCAATGATGGCTGATCCATCTCTCCCTACTAACCCCATTCTCCTGTCTTCTTCTTATAACCCCTAATACCGGTACTAATCAAGAATCTATCGGCTGAAGAAGGGTCTTGACCTAAAACGTCACCCCTTCCTTCACTCCAGAGATGCTGTCTGTCCCGCTAACATTTAAAAATGCTAACATAAATCTTCAGGGGCATTTGATGATAGAGCTTTGTAGTAACGTGAACTATTTTAACTTTAAACGTTGACAATAAAGAAACCTCTTGTATTTATCTTGCAGCTTTTATCAAGTAAAACTTGCTAGGACTTCACAGAAATTCTTCCAAAATTGGCGCTGAGCCTACTTTGTAGAGATTATGGTGAATGGTGGAAATTTCAATTGAAAAGTATCTTGGTTAACGTGAGGAAAGAAGAGTAAGGAGAAGCATGCAAGCTTGGAGAGGAAAATCTAGATCAAGGCAACAGGAGGCATATCTGCCAGTGGTGGGACTTTTAAGAAGGATCTTTCTGAGATTGGTCAGTGGTTCCAATTGGAGCCGTTGATGACTGGCCATTTCAGTGCACGTGATCCCAGGGTGCTCTTCCACACTTGCAAGTGGATGCATTTCAGAACTTATTGAGTAAAAGACCGCACCACCTGTGCCGCTGCTCTGCAATTGCGTCATTTTAGATTATTGTCAAGTGTACCACTGAAAAGCTTTTTGTTGCATGCCATGCAGTCAGTGGAAAGACTATATATGGTTACAATCAAGCCGTCCACTGTGTACAAGATAAAGAAAATAACATTTAGTGTAAGATTAAGTCCAGTAAAGTCCAATAAAAGATAGTCTGAGGGTTTCCAATGAGATACATGGCAGTTCAGGACTGCCCTGTAGATGGTGATAGGATGGTTTAGTTGCTGGAGAACAGCTGGGAAGAAAAAGCCCCTGAATCTGGAGGTGTGTATTTTCACACTTCTGTACCTCTTGCCTGATGGGAGAGGGGAGAAGAGGGAGTGACCGGGGTGAGACTTGTCCTTGATTATGCTGGTGGCCATGCTGAGGCAGCGTGAAGTGTAGGTGGAGTCAATGGAAGGGTGGTTGGTTTGCGTGATAGTCTGCGCTAAGTCCAATTTGCTCTGCAATTTCTTGCGGTCTTGGATGGAGCTGTTCCCAAACCATGCTGTGATGCATCCTAACAGCCGAAGGAGCTTGGAGGCATCGCTACATCAGGGGTGTTCCCCCTCCCATAGTAGGCTCTGGAGGTGGCACCAACGTCCCCACTCACCCGGTCCACTCCTGGCTCCGGGCCGGGGTTAAAACTCCATGGGGTGTGGACAGAGCGGTCGACGGACATAGAGCCGCCGGAGGTGAGGGTGGGAGGTGTGTGCCGTGCCTCAGGGGGGAAAGGGGAGGGGGGTTGGTGCTGGGACCACCGCCGTCGTGTCTCACCTATCACACCATCTGCATGGGAGAAACTAAAATACTTTTTTTCCCCCAAAATCATCCTGCAGGCATGTATTTTGACAGCCCTGCTTTATACCAATCCCCTCTAGTGCTTGAATCACATATCCTGGGAAAAAGTCTATGCATTCACCTGATATTCCCCATTGATTTTACTCACCTCTAAAACAATTTTTGATTTATTTTGAACTTTCAGCACCCGCAGATATTTGAGCGTGAGAAATTTTGTGATCAGCGTGAGAGCATGAGAATTTTGTGAAATGCGTGAGTCTCACGCTCAATGCGTAAGAGTTGGCAGTTTTGCTAATAATGCAAACATTTTATGCAAGTTTCAATTGTTTGGTCAAAAATCACTTATTACTGCTTTATAATAGTTAAGTTACTTTAAGACCATTTCAGAAATGATGGCAGTCAACAAACAATCAACTAACAAATTAAAGTAAACTAAAAAGAAATAACATGTTCCCTTTCCTGACTCAACCTCATAAGTACTTTAACACTGTTAACAGAGCAAAGGGATATTAATCTCAAGAATCAAAATGGGGAAAGTGGGGGGCAATTTTGCTTAAATGGTCATTCTAAGCCCATTCAGATTTTCATAGTCAGAGTTATACAACATGTACATGGCTGGCCCAATTTGTCCATAATGATCAAGTTGGCATTCTGCGTGCCCAGGGACTGGCTGCCGTTCCCAGATCAGCTCGCGTCCCAGGGACTGGCTGTATTTCTCAGGTCGGCTCGCCTGCCCCGACCCTGCGAAAACAAATTGAAAAAAAACACGTGGTTTTTCAGGTTACGGGCCGGATTCAGCCCGTGTGCCGTAGGTTGCCGAACCCTGTCCTAGATGTTTGGCTTCATTGTGGTCCCCCATGTTTTACAACTGATTCACCTGGTTAGTTTTGTCTCCGGCTGCTTCATGTTGTCGGTGGCTGCACATCCAACCAAGAAAGAAGAGAAGAGATGCAAAGTCACTCACAGCCGCCAACTGACGCGCTTCCCCAGACTGCACAGATCGCTGTGATGTGGCGCAAAGAGACAAACTGTGCAGGGACTGAAGACGGCGTGAGAATTCTGTCATCAGCGTGAGAATTGGCTGAAATGCCTGACACGCTCAAAGCGTGAGAGTTGGCGGCCCTGTGACAACAGACACATACACAGTACACAACAGACACATACACAGAGGAAGACACACACACACACACACACACACACACACACACACACACACACACACACACACACACACACACACACACACACACACACACAGACACACACAGGGAGACAGACACACACACACACACAGGGAGACAGACACACACACACACAGGGAGACAGACACACACAGGGAGACACACACACAGGGAGACACACACACACACACACAAGCACAGGGAGACAGATACACACACACACAGGGAGACAGACACACACACACACTGGGAGACAGACACACACACACACAGGGAGACACAGACACACACACACACAGAGACAGACACACACACACACACACAGGGAGACAGACACACACACACAGACACACACACACACACACACATGGAGACAGACAGACACACACACAGGGAGACAGACAGACACACACACGGGGAGACACACACACACACACACACACACACACACACACACACACAGATACACACACACACACAGACACAGACACACACACACAGGGACACACACACACACACACACACAGGGAGACACAGACACACACACACAGGGAGACACACACACACACAGACACACACACACACAGAGACACACACACACACACACACACACACAGGGAGACACACACACACACACACACACACACACACACACACACACACACACAGACACACACACACACAACAGAAACACACACACACACACACACACACACACACACACACACACACACACACACACACAAGGAGACACACACAGGGAAACTGACACACACACACACACAAACACACACACACACACACATGAGACACACACAATGAAACACACACACACACACACAAGGAGACACACACAGGGAAACACACACACACACACACACACACACACACACAGAGGGAGACAGACACACACACACACACAGGGAGACAGACAGACACACACGCACAGAGACACACACACACACACACACAGGGAGACACACACACAGGGAGACACACACACACACACACACACACACAGGGAGACAGACACACACACAGGGAGACAGACACACACACACAGAGGGAGACAGACACACACACACACACACACAGGGAGACAGACAGACACACACACACACAGGGAGAAAGACACACACACACACACACACAGGGAGACACACACACACACACACACAGCACACAGACACACACACACACACACACACACACACACACACACACTCACACATACACACACACACACACACACACACACACACAAAACACACACACAGGGACACACACACACACAGGGAGACCCACACACACACATAGGGAGACACACACACAGGGACACACATGGGGAGACAAACACACACACAGGGAGACACACAGAGACACGCTCACACACACAGGGAGACACACACACACACACACACACACACACACACACACACACACACACACACAAGCCTCCCTCTTTACCCTCCCCTTCCTCCCTTTCCTCCCCTCCCTCTTTTTCCTCACGCTTCCTCTTTCTCCCCTTTCTCCTTCCCTTCCTTCATCCCCTTTCTACATTCCCTCCCCCTGTCTCTCTTTGCCTCCATCCCTCCTTTTTTTTCTTTCTCTCTCTCTCTTTCTCCCCTCCCTCTCTTTCCCCGGCCGCCCAATGGGAAGTCTGGCTGGGCACGGTGTAGCGTGGATTGGCGGCGCTGGCGCTGCCGTGTGAGTTGAAGGGCAGGAGGGAGTGAGGGAGCGAGGTTGCCGTGGCAGCCGGAAGCGCAGCGCTCGCAGACGGCGCACAAAAGCGTTGACACCCGCTGCCCGGGACCGACGCGCTTCCCCAATCTGTGCAGATCGCTGTCATGTGGCGCAAAGAGACAAACTGTGCAGCAAAGATCCTATAGCTCCGCTATAAGACCCTTGCTGTGCAGGGACTGAATTCAGCGTGAGAATTCTGTCTTCAGCGTGAGGGCGTGAGAATTGGCTGAAATGCGTGAGTGTCACGCTCAAAGCGTGAGAGTTGGCAGTCCTGCTACATATTGATAGCAATGGAGCAGACTTGTTTTCTGTTACTTTGCAGATTATTGAATGCAAGAGCATCTGCTTCTCCAGGTGACATCGTCTATTGATAACATTCAAGGGCACTGCTACTTGAAGTCTTAATGGTTAACATGGTGGATCATGCGCAGCCAGATGAGATTAGTTTATCCTGGCATCATGTATGGCACAGACATTGTGGGCCAAAAGGCCTGTTCCTGTACTGTACTGTTCTATGTTCTATTAAGTTTCAGTTGGCAATTGTGCAGAAGTTATAAAATAGATTGTTTTAAAGAAACTGCATATAATTGGTTCTGAAAGTGTAATGAATATAATGTACAGTTTGGTATTAAAGTACACAGTATGAATATGATGTTTTTAATTTTAACAAGCAAACCTTTTGAAGTACTGGAAACAAAGTGATCCATTTACTCTCAATGGCGCTTTCAGTTATTGCTTTGGTGATTTTTGAACACCTGCCATTTCACTGAAATCCTTGTTTCCACGGGATTGAGAAGCAGGCCAGCTGTAACTGTTGACCTCTGCAGCTGAGAAAGTACAAGCAAGTATTAGTTAAGATTGTCGCGGCATTGTTTCATTTTGCTTGAACAAATTAAATGCAAGGCGCAACATCCATATTGTATTGTTAAGGCCATGTTCCTGGCGGTGGGATGGAGGAAGGAATTTTTCTGGCGATATGAATCCGAACATCTTAATTCCCCAGAGAACTTTGAAGTCTTACTTTGTGACAGTGGATTTGCAAACTATGCTCAGCTGAATGGTATATAGGCTCTTGAAGGGCAGGAGGATGGATGTGACAGCTCAATAGATTTAGGAAATGATTAGATCTGAGCCCATAGTTTCTTCAGAGATCAGAGTAGAAGGATTCTGCTGTTCAGCTGAACAAACATTACTGGAGAGGAAAAGGTGACCCTTAAAAAAAAAGCATGCGGTCATAAGGAGTTCCTTTGGGCCTTTAATTGCTTTGAAGAAGTATATCTATCCAGATTGTGAATGAGGATCTCCAGCATCCAGTAACAGGTCAATGTACAGCAGCAGCAAGAGACTTGCATTGATCGCAATTGATGGTCAGCTTCAGAAATTGATGAGTGCCCGTGTAATCTGCTGACGAATTGGCATTTCCAGAATAAAATGGAAAGAGGGCAGAACGACAAGATAAAATAAGATTTCTGAACCTGATAGGATAAACAAATAATAAGGAAAGGTACAAAATGCAGGAGTAATTAAGCAGATCAGGCAACATCCCTGGGGATCATGGATAGGCAACGTTTTGGGTTGGGGCCTTTCTTCAAGTTGAGGTAGGGTCCCGACCCAAAATGTTACCTATCCATGTTCTCCAGGGATACTGCCTCACCCACTGAGTTGCTCCAGCATTTTGTGTCTTTCCTTGGTGAGCCAGCATCTGCAGTTCCTTGTTTCTATAAACTAATCATACATTACATTTTAAAAATTGCCTGCAAAAGAAGAGTGATTTTTTTGGGCTTGAATTTGAACTTAAGGATGTGTCCAGGATCTTGATATACAAGTCGACTGGAGGAATCCCTTTGAATTGTCATGTGCACAAATCAGGGATGAGGATTAGCCAGATCCTGGTGTAATATTGGACATTATGAAGAAAGGAACTACAGATGCTGGTATATACCGAAGATAGTGCTGGAATAACTTTGATTGCGATCACAAATTCCCATTTGGCACCCAGTGTCAGATTAGAGCTCTAAATATAGTTCGAAGTTACTGTCTTTAAGAGCTAATTAGGCCTCTAGGTGTAAATCTTGTGGATGTAAATGAATCCTCTTGCATTTTTCAAAGAACGGCTGGAACTGTAGTGTCACAGTGCCAGAGACCTGGGTCCAATCCTAACTTCCGGTGGTGTCAGAATGGAGAGAGCATGTTCCCTATGTTACCACGTGGATTTCCTCTGGTTGCTCTGGTTTGTTTTCACAGCTCCAACACATGCATGCTGATAATTTAATTGGCCACTGTACGTGGTGTGTATGTGAGTGGTGGAATTTTGGGAGAGTTGATCTGAATGTGGGGGAAACCAAAAGGGTTTAATGTGGGATGAATGGATAAATGGATTATTGCTAGTCAGCTCAGACTCGGTGGGCTGAAGGACCCATTTTAGTGCTGTATCTTCTAATCAAAGAGTCGTTGTTCCTTTGCAGTCCTGATGAATTTATCTGTACTTTACTATAATTATTTCATCATCACATTCCTGTGTGGAAGCTTGATTAGCAAACATTGATTAATGCTACAATTAAAATGTTGCTCAAAAATACTAAATGTTTGTGAAATGCCCTGGCTTGGCTTGGGATTATAAGTATAATGCAGATTGTATAAATGCATGCACCACTTTTAATCACGTAGCCTCGGGCAAGGATCTAGCTATGGCGTGAACATTGGTCGTATTTCACAGCCCAGAACTTGGAAGGATTTTGTTCACCTTGTGACTTAAACCACAATGACCTATGAAAAGAACATAGTGTACAGCATTTTCCAGAGAGAGTAGTCTTTGTTGCATTTTGAGCATGTATTTACAAATGTGCCGAAAGTTAATAAAAGCAAAAAAACATACTGCTGGTAGAACTCAGTGAGTCAAGCAGCATCTTTGGAAGCAAAGGGATGGTTAATGTTTTGGGTGGGGGCCCTGCATCACGATTGAGGGTGGAAGGAAGACAGTAAAGAGAAGTGAGAGAGAAGGGTGAGGCAGAGGCTGGTAGGTGGAGACACTAGAGACTGCAGATGCTGGAATCACATAGCGCTGGAGGAACTTAATGGGTTAGGCACGTCAGGAAAAGGAATGAAGGGTTTGGACCCTTCTTCAGACTGATGATGGGGGAGAAAACTGGAAAAGAGAGGTGGGGGCAACAAAAAGCCTGGCAAGTGATAGGTAGATATAGGTGATGGGGGTTAATAGGCAGATGGGTGGAGTAAATGACAACAATTTGAGATGAAAAGGAGACAGACATGTCTCAGATAAGGAAAGGAGAGAGTGAAATGTAAAGCTGGAGGGATGGATGTGGGTGGAAGGGGGTCTAAGGGAGGGGAAAGAAAGGGGTGCAAGGGAAATGAGGGACTGTGGGATGGGAGATGAGTGTACAAGAGAGGGGAAAGGAGCAGGGAGATGGAGACTGGGGACACAAGGTTGAGAAGATGGGGGCACAGGAAAGAATGGGGGTAGGGTAGGTATTACATGAAGTTTGAGAATTAATTGTTCATACCGTTGGGTTATAGGAGAAACCCGGTGAGGTGGTGATGGGGGGGGGGGGGGGGTGGGGGGGGGGGGGGGGGGGGGGGGGGAGGTGCGGGGTGGTTGGGGAAGTGATGGCTAGATGCTGCCAGGTGGCGAGGGTCAA
The DNA here is from genome assembly GCF_028641065.1 of Leucoraja erinaceus. NCBI lineage: Eukaryota > Metazoa > Chordata > Chondrichthyes > Rajiformes > Rajidae > Leucoraja > Leucoraja erinaceus. The sequence goes on along the minus strand of NC_073378.1, from coordinate 59,063,926 downwards.
GACACAGGTTGGTAGGAGTTAGGTGGAATCAAAGAACGGTGGGATGATAGTAGATGGTAGAGGGTATTGTCTTAGTGGCCAGGGGAGGAGGGAAGGAGAAGATAAACCCAAGGGGAGAGACCAAGGGTTGGCTGGTGGGAATGGGAAAGGAAGACAGGTGTGAATTACCTGAGATTAGAAAGTACAATGTTCATATCATTGGGTTTAGTTTAGTTTAGAGATACAGTGTGGAGACAGGGCCTTTAGCCCACCGAGTCCCCTTACACTTACACTATCCCATACACTAGGACAATTAACAATTCTTACCAAAGCCAATTAACCTACAAACCTGTACATCTTTGGAGTGTGGGAGGAAACCGGAGCACCCAGTGAAAGCCCACGTGGCCACGGGGAGAACGTACAAACTCTATAGAGGCAGCACCCATAGTCGGGATTGAACACAGGTCTCTGGCACTAAGGTAGCAACTCTATGCCTGTACCACCATTGTGCAGTTGTAGGCTTCCCAAATGGAATATGGGTTACTGTTCTTCTAGTTTGTGTTTGGACATCGTGTCAGTAGAGAAGGATGAGGACAGACAGATTAGGATGGGAAGGGGAGTTGAACTAAAGTACAACTGGAAGCTCTAGATGGCACTAGTGGGCAGAGCACAAACAGTTGCTCAGCCTATGCTGGTCCTACCTGCGTAGGTGGCCTTTTTTTTCCTTAGCTGTTTCCAGCCTCTGTCTCTCCCCTTCCTCTCACTTCTGTATACTGGCTATCTTCCCTCTGCACGCCTAGTCCTAATGCAGGATCTCAACCCAAAATGTTGACTCCTTTACCTCCACAGATGTTGCTTGACCCAGTAAATTCTTTCAGCACAGTTTTTTATTTGAGATAGTGGAATATTCTGTCTTTTATGTCTCCAAGTTAATAATAGCTACTGTCTGTGTCCAGAACATTGAATTCTTTGAGTACGATTGTTTCGTCAAGCAATTGAAAGCAATCTTTATTCATAATATAAGTCGGCTCATTGCTAAACTGGAAAACAATGGCATATTATTCTTTAAGGGCTGCAGTGCCTTATAGATAATACAATGAAAGAGAGATAGCAAGGCTAAAAAAAGTTCCAGAATGACTCATTTAGTTTCATTGCACAACTTGCAGAAAACAATTTTGTACCTGGGTTGAAAAACATTTGTGTGGAATTGAAAATGTTGAGAATTTTGGGGTTCTAATGGTTGTCATAATAGCTTGTATTCATGTTCACTCTCTACTCCCACTCTCACTCCCACGTCTCTTCCCATCATTTCTCTTCTAGAGATGCCATCACTGTCTCCCAGTTGCTCCATTTCTGCCGCATCTGTCCTCTAAGATATAAGCCTTTCCATTCCAGGACATCTTTTGTAAAGAGAGGCAACTTCATTTCTACTGATGCTCTCTCTAACATTTCCTCTGTTTCTCAGACTTCGACTCTCAACACCTTCCCTTCCCCACAAACAGAACAGAACAGAGATAGATCCACAGGTGCTCACCTTTATGCTTGACTATCCTCTGCATCCAGCACATCATCCATCGTCATCTGTCAGGTGCAATGGCATCCCACCACTAGCTACATCTTCCTCTCCCCACCTCTGCACCATCTGCTCCTTTCTGCTCTCTCTGTGATTCATTGGTCTGCTTATCCTAAACTCCCCTCCCTGACTGCTGGGAGTTGCAACACTTGTTCTTGCACCTCCTCCCTCACCACTATATTAGGACTTAAGCAGTCCTTCCAAGTGAGGCAAAGATCCACATGCGCCTCCTCCAACCTCCTTTATCGCATTCAGTGTTCCTGAAGTGGTCTCCTGTAGATCAGCGAGACTAAGCCCAAATTAGGATCTATTGCAGCTCTGGTTCAGCGTTTACTTCTCTTCCTTGAAATCATTCTTGTGGACCTCCAATACATCTTTTCTCGATAACGTGACTCTCAGAACTCCAGTTGTAGCACAGTCAGTGTTTTATAAATGTTCATGCAGGGAATTGCAAATGCTGGTTTTACAGAGTTTTGGAGTAACTCAGCAGGTCAAGTGGCATCTGTGGAAAACATGGATAGTGGACATTTTGGTTCAGGACTCTTCTTTAGCCTAATTGTAGTAGTGAGGGAAGAATGCTCAGAAAAGAGATTTGGGGCCAGTCAAAGCCTGGCAAGTGATAGGTGGATACAAGTGAGGGAGGTTGTTATTGGCAGATGGGTGGACAAAGGTCAGAGATGAAGAGAATGCAAAAGGCTAAGATAAGGAGAGGCGAAAATTGTGAAGCACAAGGAAGGGATACAGGTGGAAGGGGGAAGGGAGGAAGGGGATAGGGAGGCAGGATAGTGGGAGAATTTGGTTGGCATCTGGGTGTGACACAAAGAAGAGTTGAAGGCAGACACGGGTGTATTTATTATGGGCAACAAGGAAATGGCAGAAGAGTTGAATAGGTACTTCGGATCTGTCTTCACTAAGGAAGACACAAACAATCTCCCAGATGTACTGGAGGACAGAGGATCAAAGGGGGTAGAGGAACTGAAATAAATTTTCATTAGGCGAGAAATAGTATTGGGTAGGCTAATGGGACTGAAGGATGATAAATCCCATGGGGATGTTGATTCTGTGCTTCTGTTTTAAAACCCCAGGATCCAGTAATCTTTTAATTTTTTGACCATTTTCTTGACCTGCTCCACGAATCTCAACCAACATAGAACATGTATCCATAGAACTCGATGTTCCTTTACCCCTTTAGAATTGTGCCCACTAGTTTATATTGCTTATTCATCTGAAGTATAACACTTTACATTTTTCCTACATTAAGTTTCAACTGCCTTGTATCCGCTTATTCCACCTGCCCGTTGTCCTCACTTGAACTCGACTACTTCTGAAACGTTCTCCTACAATCTATTTTTCTATCATAATTTTGACTTCTGCTTTGAAATATTTAAATTTCATTTTTACCGGCAAATAAATGTAAAGCTGCATAATCACAAGAATTTAGTTTGTTTTTTGTATTTAAAATTTATTCCATGCTCCTGTTTTTCATCTTGAAATTGCATTAAAAAAATTTCAAGCAAATGTTAGAGCATATTATGTAGAGTTACATATATAACAGAATGTGAGCAAACAATGCTTGCTCCAACTGTTCTGTGTTATATCCATATGCTGTCGTTCTAATCCATGAGGCCTGTTTGTTCAGTTCTAGCTCTGGCAATGCAGTTCACAGGTTTACAGCCCTCCAAGGGATACAAGTTTATTTGATCTGTCCGATATCTGTTGTATCTAATTTGCAACTATGTGAAATCAGTGTTCAGCAGGCAACATTTTCTAAAGCATTTTCTAAATCTCCTTAAATAAGATGTGCGGTGCAAGTTTTATGCACAGAGTATTGATGCATGGAATGCCTTGCCAGGAGTGGTGGTGGAAGCCGATACAATAGTGGCACTTAAGAGACTTTCGGTTAGGCACATGGATATGCAAGGAATGGATGGATATGGCTCACATGCAGGTGGAAGAGATGGGTTTAACTTGGCATCAAGTTTGGCATGGACATTGTGGACCGACGGTCCTGTTCCTTTGTTAGGCTGTTCTGTGTTCTACTGACACTGAAACACAACATTGCAAATTTTACATTTAGTGAGTAATGGACAAATCAGGCAACTCCCCTTCTATCAGTTTCACCTCATCTATCACTGAATGGTTGGACATGTGTGGAGACTGAGCCGAGAACCTATGTTTGGCATCAACCCCTGCAAGAAGTTTTGGAATCCCAAATGGCAGGGGAATCCCCAAGGGCAATACGTGCTGAAAAGATGAAGTACGAGGGGAAGCTGGCCAGGAATATAAAGAAGGACAGTAAAAGCTTCTTTAGATATGTTAAGGGAAAAATAGTAGCAAAGTCAAATGTGGGTCCCTTGAAGGCAGACACGGGTGAAATTATTATGGCAACAAGGAAATGGCAGAAGAGTTGAATAGATACTTCAGATCTGTCTTCACTAAGGAAGACACAAACAATCTCCCAGATGTACTGGAGGACAGAGGATCAAAGAGGGTAGAGGAACTGAAAGAAATTTTCATTAGGCGAGAAATAGTATTGGGTAGGCTAATGGGACTGAAGGATGATAAATCCCCTGGGCCTGATGGTCTGCATCCCAGGGCCCTCAGGGAGGTGGCTCTAGAAATAGTGGACGCATTGATGATCATTTTCCAATGTTCAATAGATTCAGGATCAGTTCCTGTGGATTGGAGGATAGCTAATGTTATCCCACTTTTCAAGAAAGGAGCGAGAGAGAAAACAGGGAATTACAGACAAGTTAGCCTGGCTTCGGTAGTGGGAAAGATGCTGGAGTCAATTATTAAAGAGGTAATAATGGGGCATTTGGATAGCAGTAAAAGGATTAGTTCAACTGGATTTATGAAAGGGAAATCATGCTTGACTAATCTTCTGGAATTATTTGAGGATGTGACAAGTACAATGGATGAAGGGGTGCCAGTGGATGTAGTATATCTAGACTTTCAGAAAGCCTTTGATAAGGTCCCGCACGGGAGACTGGTGACTAAAATTAGAGCACATGGTATTGGGGGTAGGGTGTTGACATGGATAGAAAATTGGTTGGCAGACCGGAAGCATAGAGTAGGAGTGAACGGGTCGTTTTCAGAATGGCAGGCAGTGGCGAGTGGAGTACCGCAAGGCTCGGTGTTGGGGCCGCAACTATTTACCATATATATTAATGATTTGGAAGAGGGAATTAGGAGCAACACTAGGAAGTTTGAGGATGACACAAAGCTGGGTGGCAGTGTGAACTGTGAAGAGGCTGTTAGGAGGTTGCAGGGTGACCTGGACAGGTTGAGTGAGTGGGCAGATGCATGTCAAACGCCGTATAATATAGATAAATGTGAGGTTATCCACTTTGGCGGCAAAAATAAGGGGCAGATTATTATCTCAATGGGGTTAGGTTAGGTAAGGGGGAGGTACAGCGAGTCCTGGTTGTCCTTGTACACCGGTCAAAGTTGGCGTGTAGATACAGCAGGCAGTGCAGAAAGCTAATGGAATGTTGACCTTCATAACAAGAGCATTGCAGTATAGGAGTAAAGAGGTTCTTCTGCGGTTGTATAGGGCTCTGGTGAGACCACATCTGAAGTATTGTGTACAGTTTTGGTCTCCTAATTTGAGGAATGACATCCTTGTGATTGAGGCAGTGCAGCATAAGTTCACGAGATTGATCCCTGGGACGGCGGGATTGTCATATGAGAAAAGATTGAAAATACTAGGCTTGTATTCACTGGAGTTTAGAAGGATGAGGGGGGGATCTTATAGAAACATATAAAATTATAAAAGGACTGAACAAGCTAAATGCAAGAAAAATGTTCCCAATGTTGGGCGAGCCAAGAACCAGGGGCCACAGTCTTAGAATAAAAGGGAGGTCATTTAAGACTGAGGTGAGAAAAAACGTTTTCACCCAGAGAGGTGAATATATGGGTTTCCCTGCCACAGAGGGCAGTGGAGGCCAAATCATTGGATGAATTAAAGAGAGAGTTAGATAAAGCTCTAGCGGCTAGTGGAGTCAAGGGATATGGGTAGGCAGGCACGGGTTATTGATAGGGGACGATCAGCCATGATCACAATGAATGGCGGTGCTGGTTCAAAGGGCCGAATGGCCTCCTCCTTAAGGACTTAAGCACTGGCAACTATGACCATCCATCCATCCCTACCATTCTTCTGGCCAGTGTACAGTCCCTAAAAAATTAAGTTGAGGACTTCAGTGAAAGACTGCTTTATCAAAGAGAGATGCGTTCTGAAGAATACCATCCGAGTGTTCCCCAACCAGGAGCTTGGATGAACCAGGAGTTCCTCATTTTTCTGAGGACCAGATCTTGGACATTCAAGTCTGGCGACACAGATTAATGTAAGTAGTTAGATGTGGCCCTTGTGGCTAAAGGTATCATGGGGTATGGAGAGAAGGCAGGTACAGGATACTGAGGTAGGGAAGTAGGGAGAGTAGGGAAGATTCAAACAAAGGACATGACTTGAGAATTAAGGGACAGTAGTTTAGGGGTAACATGAGGGGGAACTTCTTTACTCAGAGAGTGGTAGCTGTGTGGAATGAGCTTCCAGTGGAAGTGGTGGAGGCAGGTACGATTTTATCATTTAAAAATAAATTGGAAATGTATATGGATGGAAAAGGAATGGAGGGTTATGGTCTGAGTGCAGGTAGATGGGACTAGGGGAGAATAAGTGTTCAGCACGGACTAGAAGGGCTGAGATGGCCTGTTTCCGTGCTGTAATTGTTATATGGTTATACGGTTATATGAGTTGGATGATCAGCCATGATCATATTGAATGGCGGTGCAGGCTTGAAGGGCCGAATGGCCTACTCCTGCACCTACTTTCTATGTTTCTATGTTTCTAAGTTCAGATAGGACCTCGATAAGGCCAAAAAGGCTAAAAGAGACTTTTGCCCTAAACTGGAGGATGAGATGGACGTTCAGCAGCCGCGGCAGGGCTTGCACACCATCACTTCTGGCAAGGTGAAACCAAGTGGCAGCTTGAGCAACATTGAGGCATCACCCCTGGAGCTCAATGCGTTCTACACACGCTTTGAAAGGGAGAGTGCTGAGATGCCTTCTTGGCCACCATCCCTGATGGTATTGCATTCTCAGCCATTGAGGCTGACGTCAGGATTCTTCAGGAGGGTGAACCCACGGAAAACATGTGAACCTGATGGTGTACCTGGTTGTGTTCTCAAAACCTGTGTGGACCAACTGACGAGTTTTTTGCAGAAATGTTCAATCTCTCATACTGAGGTCTAAGGTTGTCACCTGCTTTAAAAGGCCATCAATAATACCATAGCCCATGAAGAGTAAGGTGACATGCCTCAATGACTACTAACCATCGGATTGAATAGTGCCAGAACAACAGCTTTGATCTCAACGTCAGTGAAACCAAGGAGCTGATTGTTGACTTTAGAAGAGGCAGCCTTAGGATCCACTAACCTGCCTTCATCGATGCTTCTGCGGTAGAGGGAGTGAACAACTTCAGGTTCCTGGCCATGCATATATCTTAAGATCTGTCCTGGACCCAGCATATTCTAATCATAAGGAAAGCCAATCAATTGCTCTGTTTTCTTGGCACATTGAGGAGATTTGGTATATCAACGAATACTTTCTTGAATTGCTGCACGTGTACAGACGAGAGCATATTGACTAGTTGCATCACAGTAACTCTAATGTCCAGGAAGAAGGAGATTACAAAAAGTGATGAAGACTGCCTGGTCCATCGGAATATTAGCCTCCCCACCATCCAAGGGATCTGTAGGCCGCCAGCATCATCAAAGACCCACACCAACTTGGCCATGCTCCCATTTCATTCCTGCCATCAGGAAGAATGTACAGTAGTCTGAAAACTGTGACAACCAGGTTCAAGACCTTAATGGTCACATTAAGACCACTGAACTGTGACATCCAGCTTCTTCTCAACAACCGTCAGGCTATTGAACACTGCAACCCCCAACTGAACTTCGAACTACGATCTGTCTTGGGTGCACTAGGGACTTTGTGTTTTGTATTTTTTTAATTTATTTAACTTTTTTTTGGTTTATTATGTTATCTATTGTGTACTGTGTGTACAAACCTGTTGGGCGCAGCAAGTGCCATTTCGTTTCGGTACATATGACAATTAAAGTTCTTGACTTTTGACTGACAATACCAGCAGCAAAATTTGGCTGAATTCTATAAAAACAATCTACTTCATCTTTACGAGAGCCGCATAGCCCAAGTGAATTATTATTTTTATTTTTTTTGCTTCATTGAAGTGATTAATAATTATATTACCATGTTCTATTTTATTTTATGACATTTTTGCTGTGATCAGGGTCCTAGATGTGTATCTTTATTCTCCAGGCAGGTAGTAACCTGTAACTTACACAGCTGGGTAGCTTCAATTTCCTGTAAAATGCATGCATTTAATGTTCATTGAGACTTTGTGGCTCTATTCAGTGAAGAAGGGGAGACTGAAAGGTCAATTCAATATTCATATTTAGCCATGGAGCATAAATAGTCACAGGGAATGCATGATATCACGCCAGCAATTTTGGTTATGTTTCTCCCAAAACAAATAGCTATCTGTGTTGCAATGGACCTTGAATTGAGTTATTTATGGAAGTAAAATGGTGATGATGAAACACTGGTCTACTTTATAACAGGTAAATAATTGAGCCAATGCGTCAGCGTAGATTGTTTTAGACACAAGGAATTGCAGATGCTAGAATCTTACATTCAATATAAAGTGCTAGAGTCAGAGGGTCAGATAGCATCTCTGAAGGTCATGGATAGGCAACATTTCGGGTTGGGGCCCTTCTTCAGTTGCTCCAGCACTTTGTGTTACATAGAAACATAGAAATTAGGTGCAGGAGTAGGCCATTCGGCCCTTCGAGCCTGCACCGCCATTTAATATGATCATGGCTGATCATCCAACTCAGTATCCCGTACCTGCCTTTTCTCCATACCCTCTGATCCCCTTGGCCACAAGGGCCACATCTAACTCCCTCTTAAATATAGCTATGTTCTATACTAGTGTAGATTATTTTTATTTTATGGATTATGCTTTATTTACAGAAGAGTAGCAAATATGTTAGGAGAGTCAAATAAAATATGTCCTATTTTTTTATTGCCGTTTTGGTCACAATAGCGACGCATTGAATTGTGAGAGAATGCCATGTCTTTTATTAGTTTACTAGGGTGAATGAAAACAGGAGAGCATGGTAGAGGAGGTGTGGGTTGGGATTCCACTTCTGAGTGCATAATAGAGAGGGACAAATTGAAGGCGCGTAAACGAGGGAAGAACATAAAAGGGAAGTGGAAAGAGTAGGAAATGCAATGAGATGAAAGGGATTGTGAGAGGGTCATCTCTGACTAAAGAGAATAAATAAAATAAAACGAGAGAATAGGAAGTTGTTGCAGGAAGAATTGCCACAATGATAAGAAGGACACACCAAAAATAATAAAATATTGCCTGAGTATGTCGTTGGGTGGCTTGGTGCCAAATTTTGTGTTCATTCCTGTGAAGCGCTTTGGAATGAGTTACTTTGTTGAAGGGCCAACACATGTTCAGGGTTTGATGTTGTTGAAGCAGAATTCAGGACATTAAGACCACTGAATAGAAAAATAAGAATTAGATAATTGCGCTCTTGCACAGTTAACTCCATGCTAACTCCTTTTTCCATTTCTGTACCAAACAACTGTATCACCAGCAGCCTAACTTGGCTCCTTCAGACTGATGTTTGAATAACACACTAAATGCATTTCATATACTAAACAGCGCATTTACTTTCTTAAGCATCAGTGTAGATTTGGCATGACTACGAGGATTCCCTCGAACTCGAACAGAGTGGACAGCTATCTGCAGAGCCAAAAGAGATGGGGGAGATATTGAACAATCTCTTTTCTTCGGTATTCACCAAGGAGAAGGATATTGAATTATGTGAGGTAAGGGAAACAAGTAGCTATGGAAACTAAGAGATTCAAAGAAGAGGAAGTACTGACACTTTTGGAAAATATAAAAGTGGATAAGTCTCTAGGTCCGGACAGGATATTCCTTAGGACATTGAGGGAAGTTAGTGTAGAAATAGCAGGGGCTATGACAGAAATATTTCAAATGTCATTAGAAATGGGAATAGTGCCGGAGGATTGGCGTACTGCGCATGTTGTTCCATTGTTTAAAAACGGTTCTAAGAGTAAACCTAGCAATTATAGACCTGTTAGTTTGACGTCAGTGGTGGGCAAATTAATGGAAAGGATACTTAGATACCTGTTTATCCACAACACCCCCTATCTTGGTATCATCTGCATACTTACTAATCCAATTCACCACACCTTCATCCAGATCATTGATGTACATGACAAACAACAAAGGACCCAACACAGATCCCTGAGGCACCCCACTAGTCACCTGCCTCCTACCCGACAAACAGCCATCCACCATTACCCTCTGGTGTCTCCCATTCAGCCACAGTTTAATCCATCTTGCTACTCCTGCATTTATACCCAACAGTTGAACCTTCTTAACCAACCTTCCATGAGGAACCTTGTCAAAGGCCTAACTAAAGTCCATATAGACAACATCCACTGCTTTACCCTCGTCAATTTCCCTAGTTACCTCATCAAAAAATTCGAGAAGATTAGTCAAACATGACCTTCCAGGAACAAATCCATGTTGACTGTTCCTAATCAGACCCTGTTGATCCAGATGCTTATATATATTATCTCTAAGTATCTTTTCCATTAATTTGCCCACCACTGAAGTCAAACTAACAGGTCTATAATTGCTAGGTTTACTCTTAGAACCGTTTTTAAACAATGGAACAACATGCGCAGTACGCCAATCCTCGGGGACTATTCCCGTTTCTAATGACATTTGAAATATTTCTGTTGTTCTATATTTCTATATTTTTCAAAAGTGTCAGTACTTCTTTTACTTTGAAACTCATAGTATCCATAGCTACTCTACTAGTTTCCCTTATCTCACATAATTCAATATCCTTCTCCTTGGTGAAAATCAAAGAAAATAAATTGTTCAATATCTCCCCCATCTCTTTTGGCTCTGCAGATAGCTGTCCACTCTGTCTCTCCAATGGACCAATTTTATCCCTCGTTATCTTTGTGTTATTAATGTAGCTGTAGAAACCCTTTGGATTTACTTTCACCTTACTTGCCAAAGCAACCTCATACCTTCTTTTAGATTTTCTAATTTATTTCTTAAGATTCTTTTTACATTCCTTATACTCCTCAAGCACCTCATTTACTTCATGCTGCCTATAATTATTGTAGATCTCCCTCTTTTTCCGAAAATTTCCCCTTTAAATGTCCCCAATTTCTCTTCTTCATCCTTCCCATAAAACAAAATGTCCCAGTTCACTCCTTTTAAATCATTTCGCATCTCATCAAAGTTAGCCTTTCTCCAATCAAAAATCTCAACCCGAGGTCCAGTTCTGACCCTCTCCATAATTATATTGAAACTAATGGTATTGTGATCACTGGACCCGAAGTGCTCCCCAACGCATACCTCCGCCACCTGTCCCGTCTCATTTCCTAACAGGAGGTCCAGCACTGCCTCTCCTCTAGTAGGCACCTCTATGTTTTGCTGCAAAAAACTATCCTGCGCACATTTTACAAACTCCAAACCATCCAGCCCATTTACAGAATGTGTTTCCCAGTCTTTGTGTGGAAAGTTGAAATCTCCCACAATCACTACCTTGTGCTTACTACTAATATCTGCTATCTCCTTACATATTTGCTCTTCCAATTCTCGATCCCCATTTGGCGTCTATAATACACCCCTATAAGTGTTGCTACACCTTTCCCACTTCTCAGTTCCACCCAAATAGCCTCCCTAGATGAGCCCTCCAATCTATCCTGCCAAAGCACTGCTGTAATATCTTCCTTGACTAGCAATGCAACACCTCTACCTCTTGCCCCTCCAATTTTATCACACCTGAAGCTACGAAATCCTGGAATATTTAGTTTCCAATCACAGCCCTCCTGCAACCATGTTTCACTGATCGCCACAACATCATACTTCCAGGTGTCTATCCAGAAAGGAAATAGAGAGCTTAAAGTCATAGAATGATACAGCGTGGAAACAGGAACTTCGGTCCAACATGCCCATACCGGCCAACATGTCCCAGCTACACTAGTCCCACCTGGCCGTGATTGACCCATTTCACTCCAAACCTGCCCTTTCCATGTACCAGTCTAACTATTTCTTGAACGTTGGAATAGTCCCTGCCTCAACTACCTCCTCTGGCAGCTTGTTTCAAACCTCCACCACACTTTGTGTGAAATGTTACCCCTCAGATTCCTATTAAATCGTTACCCCTTCGTTTTAAACCTGTGGCCTCTGGTCCTCAATTCACCTATTCTGGGCAAGAGAATCTTTGCATCTACCCGATCTATTCCTCTCATGATTTTGTAAAAGCTTATTTCCATTGTGTTAATTCAACAACCCCAGTATGAGCAAGGTGAAAGAGCTGGTCATCAACTTTAGGAACCATATTAGAGTATGGCAAAGCATCATGAATGCAGCCCAGTCCATGATTCTATCCAAGCTCAACGCCCTCCTCCCCGAATTCCCATCGACTCCATTTACTTTGGACAAGTACTTGGATAGGATAGGTTTAGAGTGATCTGGGCCAAATACAGGCAGGTAGGACTTGTGTAGATGGGGCATATTGGTCGGCGTGAGCAAATTGGGCTGAAGGGCCTGTTTCCACGCTGTATTACTTTACAATCAAGGACCACCCACACCTTGGTCATTCCCTCTTCTTCCCTTTCCTGTCGGTCAGAAGGCAGAAAAACTTGAAAGCACGTGCCGCCAGATTCAAAAGCAGCTTCTTTCCCGCTGTCAGGCTCTTTAATGAACCTCTAATATGCTAAGGCTGTGTTTTTGATCTCATTCTCTCTCATAGTGGCTGTTTTGAAGAACATCCTCGGGCAAATAATGGGATAAGGATAAATTGCTTCAGCATGGTTTACGCCATGGTTCTTTTTGGGAAAAACGGTTCAGACAAAAAGCTCACTCAGAGTGAGAATAAAATAATTTATACTAAATTCCTCAATTTGACACCTTCAATCCTTACAACATGTAGTTCTTGGAACAAGGTGAAATGGAGGGATAACATTTAAGTACTCCCACTTCCTTATGTCTGTTTTTTGCTGTCTGTCTCTCTTCTTACACACATTGAAAAGTAGCATTTCTTACAGCAGTGATAGCATTTTATTGAAATGATGTTTCAACAACATGGAGTGCAGCTGGTCCACATACTCGCTGATACTACATATGTTATATGATCTGACCTCGGATTAAAGATTGACTTGGGAACTTTTAAACAGTGACACACTAATTATGTTTTCTTGTACAGTTCTGAGTGAGTATGCTGATCTTTACCCTTGAACCTTGGAGCAAGAATGCAGATTACTTGATCTTCTACAAGTCCAACCTGGTTGGGTATTGTAGAGTATAGGAGTTGTAGACTCGTGTTGCATGGAAACAGGCCCTTCATCCCAATCTTTCCAGGCCATCCAAGATGCCCATCTAAATTGACCCCATTTGCCTGCATTAGTCCAATATACCTCTCACCCACTTTCTATCTATGCATGTGTCCAATGCTCTTTCAAATATTATATTGTAGCTGTCTCGATCATTTTCTCTGGCAGCTAATTCTATATTGCCACCACACTCTTGAAAAAAGGTTATGAGTTCACACCTTATTATGCTCCTCCAAAATTTATGGGACACACCTCAGTCTCCAATGCTCCAAGGAAAAAAGTCCTAGCCTGGCCAATCTCTCCCTATGAATCAGGCAATTGAGTAATGGAAACATTCTTGTAAACCTTTGTTGCATTTTTTCCAGCTTAATGCTGTCTTTCCTATAGCAGTGTAACAAAAGCTACACCTTGCCAACATCTCATCCAACTCGCCACAGAAGGCAGTGGAGGCCAAGTCAATAGATATTTTTAAAGCAGAGATAGATAGATTCTTGATTCGTACGGGTGGCAAGGGTTATGGGGAGAAGGTAGGAGAATGGGGTTCAGAGGGAGAGGTAGATCAGCCATGATTAAATGGTGGAGCAGACTTGACGGGCCAAATGGCCTAAATCTGTTCCTATCACTTATGACAACTTGAACATAATGCCCCATCTCCTCTACTCTGTACCCTGACTGATGAGGCCTGTTCACTGTGAAAGTCTTACCCTGATTTGACTTCCGCAAACACAACATCTCGCAATTGTCTGAATCCAACGTCATTTATCCATTTCGCAGCCCATCCTCCTCGCTGATCACGATCCTTCCGTACAACCACCTTCACTGTTTACAATGTCACCGATTTTAGGTCATTGCAAACTTACTAAGCCTGCCCTGTATATTCTCAGCCATATTGTTTTAATAGATGGCAAACATCATTGGGCCCAGCACCAATCCCTGTGGCACGCCACTGTTCACGGGCTTCCAGATGGAAAAACAACATTCCGCCATCACCTTCATTAAGCCAGTGATGTATCCAATCAGTTCCCTGGATCCCATGTGATCTAACATTCCAGACCAACTTACCATGGGAGAGGTTGAGTGGAAGTGAAAAGTATACAGTTAATGGCAAGACATTGAACAGCATTGATGTACAGAGTCCTAGCCTGGCCAATATACCCTTTAAATCAGGCCCTTGAGTCATGGAAGGATTCTTGTAAACCATCATTGCACCATCCAGCTTAATGATCTCTTTCCTATAGCAGGGTACGCAACCGTGAATGGCAGGGCCCTGGGAAGCATTGTAGAACAGTGGGATCTAAATCCACTTACATAATCGAGTAGATAGTTGTAAAGAGGGCGTATGGTATGCTTGACTTAATTGTTCGGGGCATTGCGTAGAAGAGTCAGGAAGTCTTGTTGCAGCTTTTTAGGATTTTGGTTTGGCAGTTCTAGTCGTCTCATTACAGAAAGGGTGCAGAAGAGGATTACCAGAATGCTGCCTGGATTAGAGGGTATTAGTTTAGGGAGAGGTTGGATAAATTGTTTTTTTTCTCTGGAGTGACGGAGACTGAAGGGAGACGTGATAGAAGTACATAAAATTGTGTGGGGCATCGGGCAGGTAATCAGCATTTTTTTACCAGGGAGGAAAATGTCAAATACTAGTGGACACAGCTTTAAGGTGAGCGGGGCAAAGTGATGCTGGCATGTTATAAGCTTTAAGATAGGCACATAGATGTACAAGGGAATGGAGGTATATGAATTATGTGTGAGCAAAGGAGGTTAGTTTGACTTGGCGCCATGTTCGGCACGGACATTGTGGACTGAAGGACCTGTTCCTGGGCTGTAGTGATCTATGTTTTAACATCTCCTCTTTGGTAATTTGTATATAGTGCAAGACATCACAGGTCATATACCTCAGTTCCTTAGCATCCATGTGCTTCTCCAAATAAAAACTGACAAGAGATGTTCATAATCTCTCCCATCTCCTGTGACCACCCAAAGATGGTCATGCGATCTTTAAAGGGATCTATTCTCTTCTTAGCCAGCCTTGCCTCATAATATACCTGGAGAATTGTTCCGGGGTTCCTCCTGACGTTGCCATGGAGATATAATGTCGTCATTCTGAAGCAAAGATCTGTTGAAAGATCTTTGATCTGAAGTGTCCCAGTCCACCACAGTACTGTCCTGCCATTGCATCTTTTTTTTTTGTTTAAATGACTTTATTCTGAATGTTTGCATTTGGAAAAAAAAATTAGTTGCTAATGCCTAGTTGATTGATGTTTATAACACTTTTTCACGAAACAATTTTCACTGTGAAAACCTTTTCATTGCTGTGGGCATTAACTTCAACATCACTGACATTTGTTGAGGTCTTTTAATTCCAACAAAAGCATAAAACCATCGGTATTCTGAATCTTCTCATCTTGGTTCTACGAAGTGAAAATGACAGAAACCGATAATTTATCATGTAAATCTGATACTTTCATTTAAAGTATAAATATTTTTTGTAGTCTGTTTGAAGAGCTTTTTTTTATCTGAAAACTGAGAGCCAGCTGGCCAAGTCACATCTATACTTAAAGAATTTTCTGCAAGCTTAATTACTGTAAATTTTACTTTGACAGGAGGAGGTTTTCTAATACCTTCCCCCATCATAAAGGACCCTTTCAGCATTCCCTTGATTGAACCTTCTTTGCAGTTCATATATGAGAAGGTCATAGTAGGGCATCTCCTTAACAAAAACTAAAAGGAAAGTCTGTACTGTTGGAAGCATTATAAAGCGCTATTTATCCTACTGTTCTTAGATTACTGCGTTGGCTATGGCAGTGATTATATAGCAAGAAGAAATTAAATAACATAACAGAGTAGAAGATTCTGACTTACTTTTAAATTACATATACTGCATTTTATCAACATTGGATTGTGTGGCATGTGGAAAATGGGCTCTGTGGGATCGCAGCCTTTGTTGGTAAGTCAACCAAAAAAAGCTGTTGGAAGCAACATTCTTGTGTCCAAACAGCAACATTTTAAGCTGAAATGGCAAAAAAAAACTTTTGAGCAATATTCGCTGAAGTAATTAGTTCTGAACTGCAGAGATGATTTATGAATGCTTGCAGTGTCCACTACTTTGTTAAAACTGTTGCAATATTTCAGCACGATATTAAATATCGTGAAAAGTATATGCAAGCGCTCAAACAGTTGGGCAGCATTCAAAGGGGTTTAAAGGTGCATTGTATTTTAAAAAGCAAATTATGTTGCTGAGACACTGTGTTCAAATATATTCAGTGAAAAGTAAAACCAGATGCTACGTTACTGGAATGCATCTTATTTTTTACATGCAAATTTCAGATATGATCTGCATCATTTGTAGATATAATCTGCATCTAAAAATACTCTGCAGTTGCAGAGAATTTTCTCTTTTATGGAAGTATGAACTTCAAGCCTTTATTGACATGAAGTAGTAGAATAAAGATGTCATGTGGAACTATTCCACAAAGGTTGCTAAATTACACACTTTCCTACTTTTAAATCGTATCAGGGTGAACATTGGGCAATTATACCAAATGTAATACATACTTGTATGAATTTATTTCCAATGGGTAACTTCCACCAATTTACTTTATTGTTCCCCAATATCTGAGAGGAGAATTGGCTGTGATATCACCTTAAACACTGGCAGTACTTCAGTTGCTCTGAGTTTCATGTTAGTTTTTAACATTGCAGCTGGAACCAATGAACC
Organism: Leucoraja erinaceus; assembly: GCF_028641065.1. Taxonomy (NCBI): domain Eukaryota; kingdom Metazoa; phylum Chordata; class Chondrichthyes; order Rajiformes; family Rajidae; genus Leucoraja; species Leucoraja erinaceus. The sequence goes on along the minus strand of NC_073378.1, from coordinate 59,047,178 downwards.
ACTTGATGCTACTTTATTTATCAAAGATGCTAGTTATTTTTGTGCTGCAGTGAAGAAATTATTGCCATATAACTCTTGTCGATTGGCAGGAATCTTTTAATTGTCTCTTATCCAAGAAATCAGCGCATTAATTCTAAGTCCAAATCCGAGGGAAAGGAATGTAAATGCATGAATTCCTGATGATGCTGGCACATATATTTAACTGTTCGCAGAGAAACATGTGAAACACTATATATTCTTGATCAGTGCGGGTGTCAGAGGTTATGGGGAGAAGGCAGGAGAATAGTGTTAGGAGGGAGAGATAGATCAGCCATAATTGAATGGTAGAGTAGACCTGATGGGCTACTCCTATCTCTTATGATATTCTGCATTTTTTTTGAAGTAACAGAACGTTTTTGCGTGAGGTGTTTGTTCCAAGCTAACCGTGTTCAGTGTTTTCATTATAAGCAGTACGGCTGCGTGATATCCATGTTAAATCTCCTTGAAAGTGCAAGTGACTTTGGCCTTGAATCCTGTCGTGAAATCCACAATATCATTGAAATGTGCTCTGTTTCCTGTAACTAAATCCTGTGGATTTTGGAAACTCCTAATGGTTATAAAATTCCTGCCATTCTGCCTGAGAATATTTGGAAAAATGTGAAATGAGGTGATCTGACAATGAACAGAGTTCGCTTTCTGTAAAAGCAGCCGTGTTAAATTACCCTTCAGAGAGCTGGAATGTGAATAACACAGAACAGACTTGGCATTGTCACTTAATTTTACAACAGAAGTTATAGGGAATATTGTAAAGGACAATCACTGGCAATCCATAAATCTCATGCTGGTGGGACTTTAAAGAAAAAACTTTGACTGTTTTCTTACTAATGTTGTAACCAAAGATTCATTGATTCATGCATTATAAAGAGATAGTTTGTTTAGCTAATTTGAATCCTGGCCAATTCTAAAGGGGCATTACCTTCAATGGAGAGTGCTGTGCTCAGTTATCTCAACATTACACCCAAATATTTATGATGGTAGCAGGATTTAGACTCTAAATGTATGGTTTCCATTTTCACTCTATTCATTTTTCTCACAATCTATGTACATGAAGGGACTGCAGATGATGGTTTACTCCAAAGAGTAACTTAGCGATCAGTCACCATCGGCGGAGAAAACGAGTAGGTGACATTTCTGGACCCATCGTCAGTCTGAAGAAGTCTTGACCTGAAACGTCACCTTTTCAATTTCTCCAGAGGTACTGCCTGACCCACTGAGTTACTCCAGCATTTTGTGTCTTTCTCAATTTGTATTCCAATATTTTTCTCATATGAACTTTAACACAAGCATGTTAGATTCTCGCTTTTGTTAATTTTACTCTAATTTGATTTGTGGGGACTCTTTCAATTAATGCAAAATTAGTTCATTGTCTCTTGGTGGTGCATCACTGAAGAAAGAGCAAACTAGTGCAGCGTGAATATATATGATGGTCTTGGTTTTTGATCCTTGTCACATTTGGCTCAACGTTGCCCGATTTAATTTGCGAGGACCATGAGTGTTCGTTCCCAGGCTAATTGATCACCACAGATACGCATGATTCTGCATTGCTCTGATAACTGCCTGTATAATCTCAGCAAGGGGTCACTGAGTAATGATCAAGAAGGGAATGCAGGCTATTAATTTCTCCAATCTCACATGGAGACTCTGAGACAAATTGTAGACGTTAGGAACGACCTTCGCGGAGATCAACTAATTCCACATGGATCGAGAGTTAAACCTGGGATTGTTCAGATCAGTAACATATTTTATTATGCATTGCAGCCATCTGGTCGAAACAATTGTTCAAGCTTAAATGGGCCAAATTAATTACTGCTAAAATCGTTGCCAATTCTGCTGTGTTTACTTTATAGTGTGATTTCTCCCCTACCACTAAAACTTATTCCATTAAGGTCTTTTTTTATACCCAGGTTGTTTTTACATTCATGGAGAGTTGTGGAAATATGCATTAACATATTGAAGTCTTAAACTGCTGCATCTGATTCTTAAACACCAAGCGCTTGTTCCATATCAGCATGGGAAAACACTTTACTGTCAGGCAGGCAAAATAACCAATTCCAGATGGCCAGCCTCTTTTAATAGACACTGTAGTTTCAATAATCTCAAGTATCCTGCACTGCAGATGGCTGCCTCATGATAGCGTTTTTGTTTTTCTTTTGTTAAGTCTCTAAGTATTTGGAGTGAAAGATAGAAATTTGTGGACTATCAGGATACAGGCGGCATAGCGCCAAAGACCCGGTTTCAATCCTAACTACTGGTGCCGTCTGTACGGAGTTTGTACGTTCTCAGGGTGATCGCTGGTCGGCGTGGACTCGGTTGGTCGAAGGGCCAGTTTCCATGCTAGATCTCTAAAGTAAAGATGAAAAGAGGCAATCTGTCTCATGATAGAACGAGCTTCAGCAGATAATTTATTAAACTTGGGTAACCAGCCGCGAAGTCGAGAACTGCAGTTAATAAAGCTAAGAGCTGTTTTAGTTTATACTTCAACATTCAAAGTGCCCTCTTGTGACTTTATGCTGCCAAGACAGAGTATGGGCAAAGTAAGATATAGATGCCCAAATCCCAAACACTTGTTTCTTTAAAAAGGAGATATAGAAAGGAGATATAAAGATATAATGAGCTGGATGAACTCAGTGGGTCAGGGTAGTATATCTGGAGAACACAGATAGGTGCGTTTCGGGTCAGGACCCTTCTTCAGAATGTTTGTTGTATGGGGGAGAAAGCTGGAAGAGAGCTAAGTGCAGTACAAAGCCAGGCAATTGATAAGTGTATACAGATGAGGAGGGTTTTAATTGGCAATGGGAAGAAGGCAAAAAGCTGTGAGACAACAGGTGCGAAATGCAAAGCCAGAGAAAGGGATAATAAGGCCCATTCTTAGTCACGTGTGTGACCAAAAGATGAAAAATTGCAGAATACACCTCTTCTAATTCTGAAAGCATTACAGGGATATTGTTTTGTGCTGTATATATGGTCCATATTTGTTTTGGTTTATCAAGTGAAAGTTTTATATGTTATGCTGACAATATTTATTTAGGGTCAGAGGTAAAATACGACTGGTCACGTGTGTGACATCACACAAAAGCATTATACAAACTTAAATTTAAAAAGTTAGAATGTCCATGTATTTAGCAGACATGCATTATAGTTCTATGAGTAGGGAAATAGCAATGAATAAGATTAATCTCTTACAAGAATTTTGTAATGTATTACTTTGTGACGACATCTGGTCACGTGTGTGACATTTTGGTTTACTTTCCAAAGAATGGGCCTAAGTGGAAGGAGACGGAAGAGGAAAATGGGGGGGGGGGGGGGGGGGGGTGCGAGATAGTAGAGAATTGGGTGTACATCCTGTTGGGGAACAGGGAAGGGAAAAGGTTGGGGTACGGGGGGGCATTTTTGGTCAGTTACTTAAAATTGGAGAATTCAATGTTCATATTTTTAGACTGTAAGCTACCCAAGCGGAATATGAGGTGCTGTTCCTCCAATTTATGTGTGGTCACATTGGCAAAGCAGGGGGTTTCCTTTTGACTTTATTTAGCTCTTTCAGCCTTAAACTAACACTTAATATCAACTTTGTGGGTAGGAGTTAATTTCTGTTATTGTAATACCTTTTGAATATCCTATTCTCTTACTCCAGTTTTAAAGTGGGATTAATAATTGCAGCAAATGCCAGGATGATTCGAGCCTTGTCTCCTTCGATCACATGCAGAAGCTGAAAACGCCAGGTTGTCTCAGCAGTTCTGGAAGTAATGAGTTATTGCTTGAACCCCAAAACAATAGACACGAGATAAATAGACATGAGATAAAAGAATCGGTATACAATTTTAACAAAGAGAAAGCTTTACATCACAATTGTAACATCTTATCTGGTGGAAACTGTAGTTTTGGACTGTAGTAGTTTGTTTCCTTGGGCCTTGAAGATTTGTGTGCAGATGGTTAGGATTCCAGTTCAGCCGTAGAGTTCGGCACCTTCGCTGAAACTGAAGCTTCCAGCATCTACCAAATCCAACAATTAGTGGACAATTTAAGCCTGACTGCAGGGAAACCTGCTGCCACCTGTGATCAAAGAGACAAAACCAAGAGATTACTGCATGGATTTCTGACGACGTGTAATCCCATATGCACTTTGAACAGCGGCCTTATCCCGTGAATCATCTCTCGACCCTGCCTTGATTCTTAATCAGTGAGCTATTTCTAATCTACCGTTCTGAATTTTAGTGACAGCTTTTGTTTTCCTCTCAAGCCTCCCAGGCGAGCAAAATAACGCCAGGTTGTCTCAGCAGGTGAAGTTGTAATGAGTGATCACTTTACTGCACAAGTAAGTTCCTCTCTCCCTCACCCGGTCCCATCTTTCTTCCACTTCCATGAACAATAACATACAAATCTTCTTCTAGAATGTCATTGGTTGATCTGCTTCATCCATTGTCATCCTTTTCTAATTTTGAAAATATCATTATTGTTTACTCCTCAACCTCCAACTTCAACTCCACAATAATTAAGCTTATTTAATGCTCTTTTGAGCACCAATTTAAATTCCAAGACAACCCGCTCTCCTTGAACCTGCTCTCTCATTGTCTTCTTCCAACATCTTCCAAAATCTGATCATTGATCCTGAATAGCTGGTCTCTTCATTTTAAGTTTTGTTCATCCATGGTTCCTGCTTGTCAAATTGACACTTAATTTTGTTATTGTAACAGGATTGTAAGCTTATGATAAAAGTCTTGATTAACATTCCCTTTCACTGTGATTGTAGTACATCGTCTCTCATAGTCTTTTCTGTGGAAGGGGCTGAGCAAAGCCGCCCTCTAATGTTAAGGACGTAAAGTGCTTGAGTAACTCAGCATCTCTGGATAACATGGATTGGTGATGTTTCTTGTCTCGACCTGAAACGTCACCTATCCATGTTCTCCAGAGATGCTGTCTAACGTGCTGAGTTACTCCAGCACTTTGTGTCCCTTTTGTGTATTAACCTGCATCTGCTGTTCTTTGTTTCCACGTCCTCTACAGTTGCATGACTTTGAATTGGAATTGGTTGTACAGATCTTGTTTGGTTCCATTCTTGACTCTTCAATTCACTAATCCGACAATGGTTATAAAGTAGAGATTGATAGTTGTTGACATTAATCTAATCTTTCAGAAGGCTTTTGATTATGTACCAAATAATGGCAAGGTTATAGAGTTCAGGGGGAAATGTAGCAAACTGGCAACCAGTTGGGCTCGGGTCAGAAAGCAGAGAGGGAGCAAAGGATAGCCAGTCACAATGGAAGAAGGTTGGTAATTGTGCCTCTCAGGGATCAGCTCTGGGACCACTGCTGTTCATATTACATTAATGAATGAATTTCATCTGAAGAAAGGTCCCGCTTGAAATGTCATCTATCTATATTCTCTGAGTTATTCCGTCCTTTTTTGTAAATTAGCATCTGCAGTTCCATGTTTCTGCACGAATGATTTAGACTTTGGAATTAAAAACAGTTACTAAATTTTTGTATTAGTACATATTGCGGGAAAATTCAACATAGATGAGGATTGGATCTAATTAGTCACATATTCATTGGCAAATGAAGATTAATATAGACAAATGTGAAATACCACCTTTTGGTAGGAAGGGTGGTCACCTTTTGCTCAGAAGGTTTGAGTGTAATACTGTGGATCTTGAGTACAAATTCTCCACAATTTCTATCACATGTTAGCAAGGTCATAACGAAAGGAAACCATGTAAAACATTTTTATCCTCTCTGGAATTAATATGCAAGGGGTTATACTAAACTAGTATTGAATGTTGGTCATTCAGCATTTAAAGTATTGTTTAGAGTTCTGCTCAACAACATATAATGAGTGTTTGACGGCACTGGAGTTTAGAAGGATGAGGGGAAACCTCATTGAAACTTACCAAATAGTGAAAGGCCTGGATAGAGTAGATGTGGAGAGGATGTTTCCACTAGTGAGAGAGTCTGGGACCAGACATTATAGTATCATAATTAAAAGAGGTTCCTTTAGGAAGGTGATGAGGAGGAATTTATTTAGTCTTGATTGTGGTGAACCTGTGGAATTCATTGCCACAAAAGGCCGTGGAGGCCATGTCAATGGATATTTTTAAGGCAGAGATGGACAGATTCTTGATTAGTATAGTGTCGGGTGTTATGGAGAGAAGACAGGAGATTGGGGTTAAGAAGGAGAGATAGATCTGCCATAATTGAATGGTGGAGTAGACTTAATGGGTCGAATGGGTCCTTCTGCAGTTGTAAAGAGCCCTAGTGAGATCACACCTGGGGTATTGTGTGCAATTTTGGTCCCCTAATTTGAGGAAGGACATTCTTGCTATTGAGGGAGTGCAGCGTAGGTTTACAAGGTTAATTCCCGGGATGGCGGGACTGTCATATGCTGAGAGAATGGACTTGTACACTCTGTAGTTTAGAAGGATGAGAGGGATTCTCATTGAAACATATAAGATTGTTAAGTGTTTGGACACATGTTTGCCAAGTGTTTGGCCTGATCTCAGACAACGACGAGAAGGCCTACCGGGAGGAGGTGGCTGGTCTAGCACTCTGGTGCCAGGATAACAGCCTCCTCTTGAACATCAAAAAAACGAAGGAGCTGATCATGGACTTTAGGAGGGCACATCATCCGAGGACGTACACTCCATTGAGTATAAATGGGGATCCTGTGGATAGGGTGAACTGTTTTAAATATCTGGGAGTCCACATCTCCGAGGATATGACATGGGCATCACACGCCTCAGCACTCGTGAGCAAGGCAAGGCAGCGCTTTACCACCTCATGCAATTGAGGAAATTCAGAGTGTCTCCGAGGATCCTCCAGTGCTTCTACGCAGCGGCGGTGGCAAGCATCTTGTCCGGGAACATTACCATCTGGTTTGGGAATTGCTCTGCCAAGGACAAGAAGGCTCTGCAGAGAGTAGTGCGTTCAGCCGAACGCACTATGGGAACTTCACTTGAATGAATGAATGAATCCTTTATTTGTCATTCAGACCTTTCGATCAGAACGAAATGTCGTTGCCTGCAGCCATACATGTAATAATAACAACACTCAATAAACACAAATTAACATCCACCACAGTGAGTTCAACAAGCACCTCCTCACTGTGATGGAGGCAAAAGTCTTAGAGTTACTGTCTCTTCCCTCCTCTTCTCCCTCTGCGCTGAGTCGATACCCCCTGGGCGATAGTAAGTCAGTCCCGCGGTTCAAGCTCCGCGGCCCGGGGGTGGTCGGAGCTACCGCCCTCCAGTCCAGCGGACGCAGCTGTTGCCACGGGAGCTCCGGAAAACAGGCTTCAACCTGTGACCAGGCCGCCCTCACAGGAGCACCTTCCAGCCGGTAGCCGCGCCGCCCACACGGGAGTGTCTCAGCCCCGCGCCGTCCGCCCTCACCGGAGCGCCGAGTCGTGCCGCTGCCCGAACGTCGCCGCAGCTCGAAGATGGCAAGCCTGGCTGGCTCTACCTCCGGAGCCTCGAGGTCGGTCGCAGGTTGGAGGCCGCCAGCTCCGCCATTAGGCCTCAGCTCAGGCGGGGGAAGAGAAGGGGGATACGACAAAAAAGTCACATTCCCCCGAAGGGAGAGACAGAAAGCCCTGTTTCACCCCCCCCCCCACACATAACACCACCTAATAACCAAAAATTTAACTGAACTAGACAAAAAAAAACAACACAAAAAAGTAAAAACAGACAGACTGCAGGCGAGCACCAGCCGTTTCACAGCGTCGCCACGCCCCCCTGCAGGAACTATACAGCAGGAGGTGCAACTCCAGAGCCAACAATATCATGGGAGACCCCTTCCACCCCTGCAACGGACTGTTCCAGCTGCTACGGTCAGGCAAAAGCCTCCGTTGCCATGCGGTGAGAACAGAGAGGTTGAGAAAGAGTTTCTTCCCAGAGGCCATTCGGACTGTAAACGCCTATCTCACCAGGGACTAACTCTACTGAACGTTTTTCCTTTCATTATTTATTATGTAAAGGTATATGTGTGTAATGATTGTGTTTATAGTTTGTTTGGTTGTTTGGTTGTTTATCTTTTTGCACAAAGGTCCGCGAGTATTGCCACTTTCATTTCACTGCACATCTCGTATGTGTATGTGACAAATAAACTTGACTTGACTTGACTTGACGCTAGAGGCAGGAAACTTGTTCCCGATGTTGGAGGAGTCCAGAACCAGGGGCCACAGTTTAAGAATAAAGAGTAAGCCATTTAGAACGGAGACGAGGAAACACTTTTTCTCACAGAGAGTTGTGAGTCTGTGGAATTCTCTGCCTCAGAGGGCGGTGGAGGCAGGTTCTCTGGATGCTTTCAAGAGAGAGCTAGATAGGGCTCTTAAAAATAGCAGAGTCAGGGGATATGGGGAGAAGGCAGGAACGGGGTACTGATTGGGGATGGTTAGCCATGATCACATTGAATGGCAGTGCTGGCTTGAAGGGCCGAATGGCCTACTCCTGCACCTTTTGTCTATTGTCTATTATCACATGAACATGATTATAATAATGATATTGAGAGACTGCGGAGAGATTTGTAACGATGGTTTCAGAAATGAGAAAATATGCACACCAGGAAAAGGTGAACATCATGGGGTCGTTGTTCTCTCTAGGAAAAAAGACTGTGTAACCAAATACGAGATCTTCAACATTATAACCACAAAATTCAATAGAGAATTTAGGCGAAACATTTCTACACAGAGTGTTGAGAAATTAGAACTACTAAATTCAAGAGGGTGTGGTTGAGATGATGAATATAGATTCATTTAAAGGGAGACTTGACAAACAAGGGCGCAGCGGCAGAGTTGCTGCCTTACAGCGCTTGAAGCGCCGGAGACCCAGGTTCTATCCCGCCTGTGGGTGCTGTCTGAGTGTAGGAGTTTGTACGTTTTCCCCGTTACCGCGTGCGTTTTTTACGAGATCTTCGGTTTCCTCCCAGATTTCAAAGACCTACAGGTTTGTAGGTTAATTGGCTCAGTATAAATGTAAATTGTCTATAGTGATAATATTAATGTGCGGGAATCGCTGGTCGATGCGGACTCGGTGGGCCGAAGGGCATGTTTTTGTGCTGTATCTTTAAACTAAACTAAAAAAAAGTTATACTAAACAAGATGAAATTAATACATTTAGATGAGGAAAGGTGAGTCTATAACTGCTGGCAGGGAGTTATTGGGCCGAATGGCCTGTTTCAGTGCCTTATACATTATGGAATCCTGCATTACTAATTATGTCAGGAGCAATTGTTTGATTTCATGTCACACACCATTACTTTCAGAGTAACTGTAGTATTTTTCTTTAAAGTCTCATCATTAGGAGCAAATTTATCTGAGACATTGGATCAATTACTTGCTGTATATATAGCTTCCTGTCACTTGTCTCATATTCTCCACTAATCAACTCACTCTCCCTGTCATTGCTCCAGGGTTAAAACTAATCAGAATTCTAAAGCAAAATACTGCAGATGCCAGAAGTCTGAACTGAAACAGCATATGTTCAACATACTCAGCAAATCTGGCAGCACCTGCGGAGAGAGAAACAGAATTTGGGTTCTGATGAAGGGCCATCAGCAGAAAGCTCCAACAGCCTGTCCAATCTTCAAATGCAATTACAAGACACATCACATGTATTTCCCCTAGAATAGCTCAAATTTAACATTTTCACCCTTGTGTATAAATACCGTATTACACAGTATTTACACAATACAAATATTGTGTATAAATACCCTATTCTTCAGAGTTCTGTCCCTCTAAACTATTTTCCCATATTATTTTTTATTTTCTTCAAGATATCCCAACTTTTGCCATCTCAATCATCCAGAATTCTCTTCCCAAACCATTCGGCGGTGCCACCTTTACCAATTACGCTCTTTCCTCAGCGTTTTCTCTGCATCTTAGGTTATCCTTAATTAGCTTTACACCTACATACCTTAAGCTTCAGTGACATATTTAGGAATATTTGCTGTACTGAAGGCATTCTCTTAAATATAAATTGACACAGTGTACCAGCTTCCATTTTAAGTTCCGCTACTTTAAGACAGTAAAATAGAACGTTAATTCCATGTTGCTGTTCATCTGACTGAAAATACAAATTGTATAGAGTTTTTGGATAGTTATTAGTGTTGCACAAAACTTTCAGTATAGTTAACAGAGATGGGATTTCTATTATTAGCTTGTTCAGCCAGTGTTTACTTATGAGCTGTATATTTTTGGAACTTTTCTTTCTACCATACTACGAAGCAAAACACTTGCTTTGTTAAATTATGCTGAGACAGCTGTGTAATGTTTGATGTTTCAGCCTGAAGAATTAGTTTCCAGTTCCCATACATTCAAGAACAAGACTTTCAAGAAACCAAAAACCTGCAACATCTGCAAACAACTCATCACCAGCAACCAAGGCCTTTCATGCAGGGGTAAGTGTCCAAGTTGCAATATTACTGATTTGTAGAGTGTTTTCGTCAACAAAGTTTTTGTTTTTCTCTATTTTAGCATGCTTTAACCATGTCATACAAACATGCCACCTGCAAGTGTCAGTAAGATGAGGATGTGTCCTACTTTCCAGAGTATTTTTCATGTTAGTAAGATCTTTGAAGGAATTCATTTGACAAGGTAGGGCATAACAAAAGGAACAAACCTTTAAAGACCAAGTGAATAAAAGTCAAAAAGGTCAAATGATAAATAAAGTGAGGCAAAAGGCTTGGCATGGTTCTGCATAGGATTCTTATTTCTCTTTACTTTTTAGGTTTTTTTTAATCCTTTTTTCTGTAGCTGAGTTTTATTTCTTTTGGAATCTGCAATTGTTCACTTCTCTCTTTGCATTATATGGCTGGGGCTTAGATTACCCATTTACGTAACTGTTTGTTTAGGTATTTCTATTGATAGCTTCATCCTGTAACTACACCTGCTTTTTGATGACGTGTAATATGAATCGTTGGTTCATTGCCATGCAGAGCATTTCTGTTTACAAAAGATTATGTCAGACGCCAAAGTGAATGTGCCAGAGGTGCTTGCTTCAGGTTGCGTGCTATGCTTTTGTGGATTTGGTAAGCAGAAAAATAAACATTTACTTTATGATCATATGACACGTGCGTGGCAATGTATTGCTTAAGAGGCAGTGTAACTTTTAAGAGCTACTTGTGAGATTTATAACAATTTAATTTAATATAGCAACTCTTGCAACAGATGTTGACTTGAGGTTTCAATGTTTAGAGGGGAGAGGTACAGCATTTCCTCTCCCACCATTCATTGATGGACCAAAGCCATTCCACCAAAATATGACCAGCTATTACTAGGATCAGAGGAATAAACAGAACACGGCCTCATACTAGGAAAAATAGGGAATTTAAGCTAAACCACATCCAATTTTCAGGTTCGATCTCATTTTCAGTACTGTGTACAATATCCTAAGAAAAAAGGATATTGAGGTACTGGGAGGGTCAGAGAAGATTTCCACATTTGATATCTGAGAGAGGGTACCTGGGTTGCATGTGTATCAGGAAAGGATGATTAGACTGAATGCCTTTTTTCCCCAAAAAGCATGAGAGGTGATCTTATACGGAACTTTAAAATTGGGATAGGTTTGCTCGAGTGAATGTTGAGCGAATGTATCCAGGAGGGGAAGAGCATAATAAAGCAATCGATGTGAGATAACCACAGGAAATGCAACAAGAAATTAAGAAACATTTTTATCCAAGCAATGGTGAGAAGTGGAACTCACTAAGACAGCGAGTGATTGGAGTGGATAATGTATTTTGGGGGAAGGCCAGGCAAAGGTATGAGAGTCAGTGGTTTGTGCATTGATCAGAACAAAGCTGGAGTGGGAGTGAGTTATCCTCAACTCCAAGTTATCCTATTCTGAAGAGAAAAGTTTGATTGAAATTAGAATGCTGAATTGTGATGCTTCCCCAGCAGCAGATTGGCTGTAAAGCTGTTTCTCAAAGGTGATTGGAGATCAAACCTGCAAGAGAATGCATTTGTATTCTTCAACCCATCCCACCTTCTTAGTTTTATTTTTTTTTAGTGTATTGTCACCTGTTCGAGGTGCAGAGAAAAGCTTTTGTTTCGTGCTATCCAGTCAGCGGAGAGACAATACATGATTACAATGGAGCCATTTACCATGTAGGGAATAACGTTTAGTGTGAGGTGAAGCCAGTAAAGTCCAATCAAAGATAGTCCGAGGGTCACTAATGAAGTTGATGGTCGTTCAGGACTGCTCTCTAGTTGTGGTAGGATGATTCAGTTGCCTGATAACAGCTGGGAAGAAATTGTCCCTGAATCTGGAGGTGAGAGTTTTCACACTTCTATACCTTTTGCGGAGGGGAGAAGAGGGAGTGGCGGGGTTGCGACTCATCCTTGCTAATGCTGCTGGCCTTGCCAAGGCAGCTTGATGCATAAATGGAGTCAATGGAAGGGAGGTTGGTTTGTGTGATGGTCTGGGTCGTGTCTACAATTAGCTGCAATTTCTTGCGATCTTAGATGGAGCTGTTCCCAAACCAAGCTGTGATGCATCCTGATAAAATTGCGCATCTGGAGAATTTGGTGAGGGTTGTTGGGGACCTCTAGTTTAAATTCCATTTGGAATGTTTTGGAGGACCAAGAAACCAAGAACCAAGGGGACATGCCAAACTTCCTAAGCCTTCTATGAAAGTAGAGGCGTTGGTGTGCTTTTCAACAAATAAAAATGGTATGCTTATTTCTTCCTGCAATGGAAGTGGAAGAATGATAATATTTTCTGTGGAACTGCAGGACACATTCAATTACTTGCATGTCTACATTGTGGGTAGTTGGCAGATATTTTGGTTGGTACAGTGTGGATGGCCACGTTGGATGATTAACCTGCTTTGGATGATTGCCAACTGCAACAATGATTGAGTATTGAATGGATCCATATATATTTTGTTATAAATTATATTCCATCCGCACCAACTAATGAGACTTAGTTTGTGCCACTATTCTGGAAAAGCTCCTGCAGATGTGCAAGTATTCAGAGTGTTTATTCACAGAGAGTAACGCGGACTGTCGTTGATAGACACAACGTGCTGGAGTAACTCTGCGGGTCAGGCAGCATCTCTGGAGAAAAAGGGTGGGTGACTTATCGGGTCGGGAACCTTCTTCAGACACGGAGTTTGAAGGAAGGTTCCGACCCGAAACGTCGCCCATCCATTTTCTCCGAGATGCTGCGTGAGCCGCTGAGTTACTCCAGCACTGTGTGTCTATCTTTGGTATATACATACCTGCATCTGCAGTTCCTTTCTACATAGACAGTCTTTATGTGTACAAATCAACTTTTATGACTGGTCGTTCTAATCTTTTATTTTATTTTTATTTTTCAGTTTGCAAGTATGCATGTCACAAGAAATGTGAGTCAAAGGTAAGTAATAATATACTAGACTGTTTTATTCATAATTCTGCTCAGTTAACCTGGAGAAATTCTACACAATGCTTTCATTTGCTGCTATATAAATTAACAGAGAAGTTTAAAAGCTTGATTTCTGTATTTGCATCGTTCATGACGATATGCCTGTTACTGCCAGCAAAATACTTTGGAATCTGCTGCGGGTTAAAAAATGGATTGAATACTAGGAAGTCTTCTTCATTTACATTCACATGCCATTCCAGGTGATATTTAATCTAAAAGGTGGCATATACACTCTTTGAACATGTGAGAATGTTGGCAGCCATCCAAAACTGATGGCGCCAACTTGCTTTCCAATGGTGAATGAGGCTGTTCAAATCATCGTCTATTCCAATCTTAAGAACTATACCTTTCCCTACATTTTCATAAAATCTATTTTCTCATGCCCCTGCCCGTAACCTACGCCCATCAATCGCACACGAATTTTCCTGTCACAATTCTATATGAGGGGTATTGTACAGAAGCCAATTAACTTAACAATCAGCAGTCTGAGATGTGGGTGGACATCAGAACGTCGAATGGAGGACCATGCAATCATTGGGGGAATGCGCACACTCCACATGAAGCTCCAAAAATCAGGATCGAACCTGGGCCGCTGGAGCTGTCGGGCAGTATTTGTGCCCATTGTCTCTTGCCCACCCATTGAGGTGGGCATTGAGGAAGGGATATTGTGAAATTAGTGTCGTGGAATAGTAGATTTCATTTAAAAAATAGCATTTATGCCTTAGATTGAATCTGGGCATCTGATCAAAACCTCTGAGTTATCAAATGTATTAAAGTACCAACATTGTGCATTGGAGGCATCATACTACACATTGATTGCCAGATGTGATATAATGGAATGGGGAGAATATTTTAGATGTAAAGTCCTTTTTCTGTGTGTGCACTGATCAACCTTTACTTGAACGTTAAAGAAAAAAATGAACCCATTATAATCATAATTTGGAATTTATCTATATATCTACATTTTGACCATAGATATGCAAAGTATTTTTAAGTTGCATGTGGAATTTGTTAATGGTTATTTTTAAAATATTCTGCCTGTGCTGCCTTTGATGGAATGAACATTATGTTAACTCTACTGTGACTATGTTCAATAAATTTCCACATTGCAGTCAGAGAATTGTTTATGATACACTCCACTGGCATAATAACCAGTGACTTTTTTTACATTTCTCTAAAAAAAACAATGTCTACCCTATATTACCATTGTCTAATAATTGAAATACATAAAGTTAAACGTTAAAACATGTTGGCTAATGAGGAAAAGATCTATAGAATGAAGTGAAACCTCTATGTTCCTAGATAATTGCTTCAAATCCTTTTACCATCTCTATAAGTTCCTAGATAATTGCTTCAAATTCTTTTGCCTTCTCATACTGCCTATTTGACCATGGTGACTATTGATTTATCCTGTATAGTAACTGGTGGTACCTCACCAAAATGCCAAGCTGGAAAAAGTGTACCTCTGTTATTGGTAATCTGTTGCATTGGCCCTGCATTTTGCTGCTGTAAGTAGTGAAAGTGAACGAGGGTTCATGCTAATTATAAAACAGGGGCTATTTGGTCCATTGAATAGATGGTGGCTGCCGGCAGAACATTCCTATCAGTCCTCATCCTCTTCTTCCTCCTCCTCTTCATTCCTTTGTAGCACGGCAACTTAAGGGCCTGTTCCACTTGGGCGTCATTTGCTCGTCATTTATGCGACAGGTCGGTAGTGACTGACATGCGAAAATCGTCTAGTAGTACGACAGTCGCTCGCCAAGTGCTCTTGAGGGCCCTGCTTCTTTTGGGAGCCATTTGCGATGTCGTTCATACTTAGTCCGATCTCCGTGGCAAGGATTTTCCCAGTGAAAAATTTTCAAAACTACGCGCGCTTTATACCTGGGTTTAAATGAAGCGCAAATGGCACGCATACAGGCGGCGCATGGTTATGGACGTTGGCGCATGGTGACGCATAATAAATTAGCATAGGCAACGTTCGTGTGTCACTGTGTGTAACCATGCGTCACCACGCGCTACACATACGCCGTCAGTACTTCAGCGTGCGCAAAGGATACATCACGCAGGTGGCCGCGAGGATTTGAGCATCCCAAAATCCTTGGGCGCCGCGCGTTACCATGCGTCACTGCATACGCCACCACGCCTCACCACGCGCCATGCGTGCATCACAATGCACCAACCAATTTTTAGGATGTCGCGTAAATGACTTTCAAATGACGCCTAAGTGGGACAGCCCCATTACACTCTCACACCTCATCAATCTTCTTTTCATTCTTTTGTCAATTAGCTACATACAGGGCAAATTACAATGGCCAATTAACCTACTAACCAGTATTTATTTGAGATGTAGGAGAAGGTTGGAGCACCCAGCCAAATGTATGCAATCGTGTGAAAGGGGTGGGGGGAAAGTATTTTTGAAATCTTCCAGATAATGAAAGGCCTATGTGGATGTGGAAAGGATGTTTCCAGTAATGGGAATGAGTAGAGCCAGAGGATAGTTCCTCAGAATGAAAGGACGTACCTTTAGATTGGAGATGAGGAGGAATTTCTTTAGCCGGATGGTGGTGAATCTGTGGAATTCATTACCACAGACGGCTGTGGAGGCCAAGACTTTGGGTATTTTTAAAGCAGAGATTGATAGGTTCTTGATTAGTAAAGGCGCCAAAGGTTACAAGGAGAAGACAGGAGAATGCGGTTGAGGGGGAAAAATAGATCAGCCATGATTGAATGGTGGAGTAGACTTGTTGGGCCAAATGATCTAATTCTGCACCTATGTCTTATGGTTAAAAGATGTTCAGCGCAAGTTTTTTTTTAACACACAGAGTGGTGGATGCCTAGAACGCAATATTGGGGAGGAGGCAATTACAATAGTGTCATTTAAGCGGCTTTTAGATAGGCACATGGATATGCAGGGAATGTAGAGATATGGATCAAGTATAGGGAGAGGTGATCAGTTTAACTTGGCATCATGTTCGGCACAGACATTGTTACAGCTTAAGGATAAGGGGGAAATCCTTTAAAACCGAGATGAGAAGAATTTTTTTCACACAGAGAGTGGTGAATCTCTGGAACTCTCCGCCGCAGAGGGAAGTCGAGGCCAGTTCATTGGCTATATTTAAGAGGGAGTTAGATGTGGCCCTTGTGGCTAAGGGGATCAGAGGGTATGGAGAGAAGGCAGGTACGGGATACTGAGTTGGATGATCAGCCATGATCATATTGAATGGCGGTGCAGGCTCGATGGGCCGAATGGCCTACTCCTGCACCTAATTTCTATGTCTATGTTTCTATGTTACAGTTTAGTTTATTGTCATGTGTACCGAGGTACAGTGAAAAGCTTTTGTTGCAGTTGGCTGAAGAGCCTGTTCCTGTTCTGCATTGTTCTTTGTTCTATTTAATTCCAAGCAATAATGTTACACTGCAGAAAACAGATTTGAATTACTGCCTGTAAACAAAGTGATGAAATGGAAGTACAATAAGGTGCCAAGTTAGGCAAGAAAAAATTATCTTTATTAATACGGTTCTGCCCTGGTTTGACTTCCCAAAATGCAACACTTCACACTTATCTAAATTAAACTCCAAAAACTGTTCTTTGTCCCTCTTTCCCAGCTGATAAAGGGCCCGTATAATTCCTGATAACCATCTCCACTGTCTATGGCATCACCTATTTTTGTGCCATCTGGAAACTTACTAATCATGCCCTGTGCATTCTCATCCATATCGTTCATATAGATGACAAACAGCAATGGGACAGCACTCCTCCCTGAGGCACAATGCCAGTCACAAGCCTCTCCTCGGATATATTTGATCTGGCCCAGAAGATTTGACTACCTCCATATGTTTTTGGACATTCAGTGCATCCATGACTGGAATACAAACTATCCTCAACACAGCACCTTTACCTTCCCCAAGTTCCCAGTATGCATGTTGTTCTCAACTGTAAAAAAAAGAAGAGAAATGCTCATTGAGTGCCTTGCCATCTCCAACAGTTCCACGCCAATGACCATGTTGGTTTCTGAAGGCACTATTCTCTATCCAGCTACCCTTTTTCTCCTAATACACATAAAATGTCTTTGGATCCTCCATGATCTTCTCTGCCAGAGAGCTATCCCATACCTTCTTTTTTCCCTCCTGAATACATTCCTAAGTATGCTTCTCAGTCCTCTATACTCTTGCAGGGATTCATTTGGTCCCAGGTGCCTATACCAGAACCATGTCGCCTTTTTCCTGACCAGAGCCTCAATTTCTCTTGTCATTCCTTCTGCCTTGTCCTTCACTATATTCTTTTTCAATCTTTGGGTTTCTAGATATTTTACAATTGTGCTAAATGCTTCCTTTTCTGGAGAATTGTATTGAAATCTGGTATGTTGAAATTTCTGAAATGCAATGGTCTCTAGTATATTATAGTACCACAATCCGTATTTTTAGAAGACTGCAATGTCCCATCACTTGTTATTGTAGTTTTCACTATTGCATCTTACCATAATGCTACCTGTTGTATTCCCAGAGATGGAGGATTCACAATGCCCTCCATAATGTTTGGGACAAAGATCCATCATTTATTTATTTGCCTCTGTATTCCACAATTTGAGATTTGTAATAGAAAAAATCACATGTGGTTACAGTGCACATTGTCAGATTTTAATAAAGGCCATTTTTATACATTTTGGTTTCACCATGTAGAAATTACAGCAGTGTTTATACATAGTCCCCACATTTCTGGGCACCATAATGTTTGGGACACAGCAATGCCATGTAAATGAAAGTAGTCATGTTTAGTATTTGTTGCATATTCTTTGCATGCAATGACTGTTTGAAGTCTGTGATTCATGGACATCACCAGTTACTTGGTGTCTTCTCTGGTGATGCTCTGCCAGGCCTGTATTGCAGCCATCATTAGCTTATGCTTGTTTTGGGGGCTAGTCCCCTTCAGTTTTATCTTCAGCATATAAAAGGCATGCTCAATTGGGTTCAGATCATCGATGATTGACTTGGCCACTCAATAATTGACCATTTTTTAGCTTTCAAAAACTCCTTTGTTGCTTTAGCAGTATGTTTGGGATCATTGTCTTGCTGTAGAATGAACTGCCGGCCAATGAATTTTGAGGCATCTGTTTGAACTTGAGCAGATATGATTTGTCTATACACTTCCGAATTTATTATGCTACTACCATCAGCAGTTGTATCATCAATGAAGATATGTGAGCCAGTACCTTCAGCAGCCATTCATGCCCAGGCCATAACACCCCCACCATCGTGTTTCACAGATGAGGTGGTATGCTTTGGATCTCGGGCAGTTCCTTCTCTCCTTCATGCTTTGCTCTTGCCATCACTCTGATATAAGTTATTCTTCATCTCATCTGTCCACAAGACCTTTTTCCAGAACTGTGTTTGCTCTTTTAAGTACTTTGTGGCAAACTGTAACCGTGCCATCCTATTTTTGCAGCTAACCAGTGGCTTGCATCTTGCCGTGTAGCCTCTGTATTTCTGTTCATGAAGTCTTATGCGGACAGTGGTCATTGACAAATCCACACCTGACTCCTGAAGTGTGTTCCTGATTTGTCGGACAGGTGTTTAGGGGGTTTTCTTTGTTATAGAGAGAATTCATCAGTCATCAGCTGCGGAGGTCTTCCTTGACCTGCCAGTCCCTTTGCGATTAGTGAGCTCACCAGTGCTCTCCTTCTTAATGATGATCCTAACAGTTGATTTTGGTAAGCCGAAGGTTTGGCTGATGCATCTAACAGTTTTATTCTTGTTTCTCAGTCTCATAATGGCTTCTTTGACTATCATTGACTTTCATCTGAAGAAGTGTTTCGGCCCGAAATGTTTCCTATTTCCTTCGCTCCATAGATGCTGCCTCACCTGCTGAGTTTCTCCAGCACTTTTGTCTACCTTCATTGGCACAACTTCGGTCTTCACGTGGATAAACAGCAATAAAAGCTTCCAAAAGTGATGGAAAGACTGGAGGAAAGACTCGGTGCTGAGAGCCCTCTTTTGCCTGCATTAAGGAGGCATTTAAACACAATTATTAACACCTATGAATCCATGTGTCCCAAACATTATGGTGCCCTGAAATGGAGGGACTATATATAAACACAGCTGTAATTTCTACATGGTGCAACCAAAAATGTATAAAAATACCCTTTAATAAAATCTGACAATGTGCACTTTAACCACATGTGATTTTCTTTATTACAAATTGTGGAATACAGAGGCTAATAAATAAATGATGGGTCATTACCCAAATCATTATGGAGGGCACTGTGTGAGACCACAAGACGTAGAAGCAGGATTAGGTTGTTTGGCCCATTCGATCATGGCAGATCTATTTTTCCCTCTCAACCCCATTCTCCTGCCTTCTCCCTGTAACATTCGATTCCCTGACTAATCAAGAACCTATTAATCTCCTTCTGAACTGAGGTATCTAATTCATACCTGTGCCTTTCTGTCCATATCTTCCATAACCTCTGCCGGTTTATGTATTGGGGGAAAATATTAGAAGAATGATAAAAAATATCTGAAGAAGGGTCCCAACCCAAAACATCGCCTGTCCATTCCGTACACAGATGCTGCGTGCACTGCTGAGTCCATCCAGCGCTTTGTGTTTTTCTCAAGATTCCAGCATCTGCGGTTTCCTTGTGTCTCAATCAAAGATGCTCTATCATCTTTGGTCTCAATAGATAAGATCTTGCAGTTTTGTTCAAGTTGTAACAATTCATATGTTGCCATCAGCTTTCATAGGAGAATATTGAAATTATGAACTTTTAAAAGCAGATGGACTTCATCCATGCTAATGATGTTCTGTAATATTTTGATTCATCAGGCCATTGGGTGTATATATTTAATTGAATTTCTGAAAGTTCTATTTTGTTTTCAATTCACTTAAATTAATGTATCTTTAGTTTTAGACAGAACACAAATTCAATATAGATGGTGTTGAGTTTAGGGATACAGCATGGAAATAGGTCCTTCGACCCACTGAGCCCATGCTGATCATCGATCAGCAGTTCACATTTGTTTTATGTTATCCCATACCCTACAAACTAGGGGCAATTTACAGAGGCCAATTAATCCCAACCTGCATACCTTTGGGATGTGGATGGAAACCACACGTCACAGGGAGAACGTGCAAACTCCAACTGTGTTGTTGGTAACCTGTCCTGTTTAAATAATTCCATGGGTGGCGAGGTGGTGCAGCGGTAGAGTTCCTGCCTTACAATGCCAGAGACCTGGGTTTGATACTGACTATGGGTGTTTGTCTTTGCGAAGTTTGTACGTTTTCTTTGTGATCTGCGTGGGTTTTCTCTGGGACCTCTGGTTTCCTCACACACTCCAAAGACATACAGGGTTGTAGGCTAATTGGCTTGGCATAATTGTAAATTGACCCAAGTGTGTGTAGGATAGTGTTATGTGCAGGATTGCTGGTTGGCAAGGACTTGGTGGATCGAAGGACCTGTTTCTGCACTGTAGTTCTATACTAAACTAAGCTAAAATTCATTCGCTCTGATACTCAGTAATGTATGTCCAGCAAAAGCACACTAAGATTTTTCTTAGGTAGACAAAAATGCTGGAGAAACTTAGCGGGTGAGGGAGCGTCTATGGAGAGAAGGAATAGGCGACATTTCGAGTCGAGACCCTTCTTCAGACTGGTTTTTCTTGATGTCACAACCAATATTAATACAAATTTATTTTATTTTACTCTCACTTGCTCATTTCATTGAAGGGTTACTTTCAAACACACACATCTGTCATTTCTATCTGTAAAACATGAAATGAAATGGATACGTGGATGTCAAGACATCAGGTGTCTCATTTTAAAGTGTATACAAGTTTTAGGACAGTCCTGCATGGATAGCGAATGAGTGGCTGGTGAATGGGACTTCAGTTTAATTCCACTGATCTGTCACATGGACAATGCAGGAGTTTCTCAGTGGGGTCAATCTGTGTTACATGCTGCCATCTCTCGCATGGAGTTCATGGAGTTCATTGATGCTATTCATTTATTAGATATATGCAAAAGGGTTCATCCTTGAGATTTTTTATGCTGTGAATAAAAGGGAAATAATAACTGTGGAATACTCTTTACTTTCATAGTTGCACTGTTTTACTCTCGATACTCTGTATACAAAAAAATATCAGAACTGACAATAATTTGTATCCTCATGACAAAAGACGACCTAGAAATTTGATCATACGTCAGAACAAGCTACCTGAGTTCACCAAACAAGGCAAAGAAAGTCAACACCTCAGATAACAAGGAGATTAAACAGTCGTGTTCATAAGTATTTGGGTTCCCACAATCTGACACCATTATCATTGTGGGTTACAGAGAGGATTCCAGCCCTGGGGATTTAAAGCATTGAAAAAGGAAGACGATTTTAAGGCTCTGTTTTTGATAGTTTCATGTGTAGTGATTACCTCAGCAGGTTAGGAATTCTAAATTAGATTACTTTACCAGCAGGGAAACAAGATGATTTCTTGAGATTTGTTGTGTTTTCAACCTGAGGTAGTCAACCCAGGTTGGGTTCCATGCCCTAGGAATGTACGTAAATTGAATTTTCTGTAAGTTGTAGAACGTAGAACAGTAGAGTAAAGGAACAGGCCCTTTGGCCCACAGTGGCTGTGTCGAACTTGGTGCCAAAACCAACTTTTATCTTCCTGCACATAATTCATATCCCTCCATTACTTGCATATCCATGTGCCTATCCAAAAGTTTCTTAAATTCTATTCTGGTATCTGCTCCATAACCATTCCTCGAAGAGCATTACAGGCACTCGCCATCCTCTGTGTAAAAAAAACTTGCTCCCTATATCTCCTTTAAATCTTGCCTTTAAGCTATGCCCTCTAGTATTTGATATTTCCATCCTGGGAAGGAGTTGTAAATGAACAATTTGCAACAGAATCGTGAAATGTTCAGCTTCCACAGTCCTTGAGGAGACTGGGGAAGGTCAGTCTTGGCGATAAGAATTGTTACCAGCAAGTGAACTGTGACCAAGTTTGCCTGAATGAAGCTTGGATAAAGTGACGAGGGAGTCAACGAGGAAACAGGCAGTTTAATAAAAGAAAGTGTGTGCTGACGAGAGACGGTGTGGAATTCGTAAAGTTTAATGTTTGGAAAAGGCATTGGCTTTTCCCTGTGGGTGGTGTCCGCATAAAGAATTTGCATAGTGAGGTCTTCTGGAAGCTGGCATCCCCTCTATTTGCTTCTTCGTTTTTTAGTTTAGTTTTAGAGGTACAGCATGGAAACAAGCCTTTCGGCCCACCGAGTCCGCGCCGACCAGTGGTCCCCACATATGTCCTGCACACACCAGGGACAATTTTTACTTTTACCAAGTCAATTTACCTACATACCCGTACGTCTTTGGAGTGTGGAAGAAAACCGAAGATCGCGGAGAAAACCCACGCAGGTCAACGTACAAACTCCGCAAAGACAGCACCCGTAGTCTGGATCGAACCCGGATCTGCCGCGCTGCAAGCACTGTAAGGCAGAAACTCTACTGCTGCACCACCTATCTTTCTTCAAAGGAACAAATACTGAAATCTTTGTAAGATGGCAGTCCTCGACAAGCTCTACAGGAAGATTGTTACACCTAAGGTACTGGAAGCGAGAAGGTGGGTGATGGTGAGAAAGGGAGGGAAACAGGAATGCAAACGTCCCCGGGTGTTGTACCTCTTGTGAACAGGTTCACCCACTTAGAAGCTGTCGGGACAGAAGACGTTATCACACCGAGTGGCGGACTGGCTTACGAAGCAAAAAGGGCTGTGAGCCAAAACCAAAGAGGCCAACGTAAGGCAACGCCATTGTAGTTGGAGACTCCATTGTGAGAGGTACAGACAGGGGTTTCTGCGGGTACAGACGGGATTCGAGGATGGTGTGCTGCCTTCCTGGTGCCAGGATCCAGGATGTCACGGACAGAGTGCAGAAAATCCTCAAGGGCGAAGGTGAACAGTCGGAAGTGGTAGTGCATGTCGGCACAGACGATGTCGGAAAGAAGTGGATGAATATTCTGCAGCGTGACTTTAGAGAGCTCGGAAAAATGTTGAAAAGCAGGACCTCCAGGGTGGTTATCTCCAGATTGCTGCCAGTTCCTCATGCTGGTGAGGCAGGAACAGGGAGATACGGGACCTGAATGTGTGGCTGAGGAACTGGTGCAGGGGCAGGTATTTAGATTCTTAGATCACTGGGATCTGTTTTGGAGTAAGGGGGAACTTAACAGGTGGGGGACCAGCTTTCTGGCAGGCAGGTTTGCCACTGCTACACGGGTGGTTTTATACTGAATAAGGTGGGTGTGGTGTCAAATGGGATAGTCGAGGATGGAGTAAAGGGAAAGAGAGTAAAGGGATAGTTAATGACCCCAGAATTAACGGGAAAGAAAGCTCACAAAGGGATAGGAGAGTATGGCCAAGTTTAATAGGGATTGATGTGAAAGGTGAGATGCGTAAGGAATTAAAAGTATTGTATATGAATGCGCGAAGTATAAGAAGTAAAGTAGATGAGCTTGAGGCTCAAAGGTTTGGGTTAAAGGTTTGATGTATTAAAATCATGTTTTAGTGCATTGTAGAAGTATATTTCAATGTTTTTTGTTTTAAGTATTTTTAAGCGGTAACTTTTTAAGGGGTAACTTTTTCCACACAAAGGTGGTGGGTGTATGGAACAAATTGCCAGAGGAGGTAGTTGAGGCAGGGACCATCCCAACATTTAAGAAACAGTTAGACTGATACATGGATAGAACAGGTTTGGAGCGATATGGACCAAAAGCAGGTAGCGTAGCTGGGACATGTTGGCGGTGTGGCCAAGTTGGGTCGAAGGGCCTGTTATCACACTGTGTCACTATATGACTACATTATACCTCCACCATGCATGAATGTTTCAAAATCACGTGGTTGAGTTTTATTGCCATATACTCAAGCATAGAAACATAGAAAATAGGTGGAGGAATAGGCCATTCGACCCTTCGGGCCAGCACTGCCATTCAATATGATCATGGCTGTTCATCTAAAATCAGTACCTCTTTCCTGTTTTCCCATATCCCTTGATTTCGCTAGCCCCAAGAGCTAAATGTAACTCACTTGAAAACATCCAGTGAATTGGCTTCCACTTCCTTCTTTGGCAGAGAATTCCACAGATTCACAACTTTCTGGGTGAAGAAAGTTTGTCCTCATCTCAGTCCTAACTGGCGTACCCTTTATTCTTAAACTGTGATCCCTGGTTCTGAACTCCCCCGACATCGGGAACATTTTTCGTGCAGTTACAGTAAGTGAAAATCTAGCAGGCAAGCAGGATGCTTTCTCCAACCACCCCCATCTTAAGGCCACTATCTTCCACCGTTTCTACCCAGTGCTTGGTACCTACTTCCAGCAGCCACTGGTTGTCCTCCAGGATGCACCGAGTCACAGCCTGAAGGGCCTGTCCCACTTAGGCGATCTTTTGGGCGACTACGAATGACAGTGACAACAATTTTTGCAGTCGGAGGTTGTCGTAGGTTGTCGCGAGGTGTCGTAGGTGAATGCCAGTAAAACTAGTCCCTGACAGTCGCCTCAGCGGGGCAGGCCCATAAGTGCATGGGAATAGCGTAGATCAAGGGAACCGTGACCAGCTGCGTCACTCGTTGTCCAGCCCACTCTCCAAGTCACTAATGGACCCAAAAACCCGGAGTAACAGCCAATTTCCTCTCTGAGTCTGTGGACCGACTCCATGCACCAAAGGCCCATTCATCTGTGGCACTGCTCGATAGGTGATTGGCTTTGTGGAGATCAGAGCCAGATGTCACCGTGTCCCGGAACTAGGCCCTACACAGCCCTGCTAACTGGAACATGCCCTTCACAGCGGCCACTCTGCCCTACACAGCACAGAAACAGGCCCTTCGGCCCACCGAGTCCGCACCGACCAGCGATCCCCGCACATTAACACTATCCTACACAAACTAGGGACAATTTACACCTATACCAAGCCAATTAACCAGACCTTCAGTCTGAAGAAGGGTCTCGACCCGAAACGTCACCCATTCCTTCCCTCCAGAGATGCTGCCTGACCTGCTGAGTTACTCCAGCACTTTGTATCTATCGGTTTAAACCAGCATCTGCAGTTCCTACCTAAACGTGTACCTGTCCAAATACCGTTTAAATGTCATTGTGGTAATTTCAAGTGTAGAATGAAGACAAGAGTGTTTAGTTGTCGTGTGCAGTGACATCACAACAATGACATTCTCAGTTGCTGCACCTTAACAGACCAGTTAAAGCAACAACACACAGATACATGCAATAGATTGGTTTAGTTTACTATTGCCACCTGTAGCGAGGCCCAGGGAAAAGCTTTCGCTGCATGCTATCCGATAAATGCAAGCAAGCAGCTCACAATATACAGATAAAGGAAAACGGGCGCAACATATATAATCAATAATACAAGGGCGAGACCCTTCTAAAGGTTTCGGGTAGAGACTCTTAGAAGGTCACGACCAGAAATGTCACCCATTCCTTCTCTCCAGAGACGCAGCCTGGTCCATGCCTGTCACCAGTGCGAATTCGGCACAGAGACTTATGGCAGCGCGCAATGCTTCCAACGGCCCGGGCCTCTTGCACTGCTCCATGGCCAGAGCTGCAGGGAGCGACTCGCCAGCTGGAAAACACTTGCCAGCCCCGGCTCCCCGTCCGCATCTGTCCCCGCTGCTGCTTCTGCTTCCATCCCTCCTTCAGCCCTGGCTCTCCAACACCCGCGGCCCATGCCGTTGATATGAGTTTTGAAATTCTCGTTGATCACAGAATTTTTCACGACAGAGCGTGAGAAATTTGTGATTAGCGTGAGAGCGTGAGAATTTGTCCAAATGCGTGAGTCTCACATTCAAAGCGTGAGAGTTGGCTGCCCTGCATAAGGGTGCAGAATAGATTTGCTAGAATAATTTCAGGGATGGGAGACTTCAATCATGTGCATAGATCTAAGGAGCTGAATTTGTTCTTGGAATACAAGAATTGAATACAAGTTCTTGGAATACATGGATCTGATAAAGGTGTTGGAAAACATGAAGGAGATAGAGTGGACAGAGAGAAACTCATCTCTTTGAGCTGGCCTACAGGGAGGAGGTCCAGCACTTAGCAGCATGGTGCGCTGACAACAACCTGGCCCTTATCTCCAAGAAGACCAAGGAGCTCATTGTAGACTTCAGGAAGTCCAGAGGTGGCACGCACACCCCCATTCACATTAACGGGACGGAGGTGGAACGTGTTTCTAGCTTCAGGTTCTTGGGAGTCAACATCTCCGATGACCTCTCTTGGACCCACAATACCTCTACTCTGATCAAGAAGGCACATAGAAACATAGAAATTAGGTGCAGGAGTAGGCCATTCGGCCCTTCGAGCCTGCACCGCCATTCAATATGATCATGGCTGATCATCCAACTCAGTATCCCGTACCTGCCTTCTCTCCATACCCCCTGATCCCCTTAGCCACAAGGGCCACATCTAACTCCCTCTGAAATATAGCCAATGAACTGGCCTCAACTACCCTCTGTGGCAGAGAGTTCCAGAGATTCACCACTCTCTGCGTGAAAAAAAGTTCTTCTCATCTCGGTTTTAAAGGATTTCCCCCTTATCCTTAAGCTGTGACCCCTTGTCCTGGACTTCATAACATCGGGAACAATCTTCCTGCATCTAGCCTGTCCAACCCTTAAGAATTTTGTAAGTTTCTATAAGATCCCCTCTCAATCTCCTAAATTCTAGAGAGTATAAACCAAGTCTATCCAGTCTTTCTTTATAAGACAGTCCTGACATCCCAGGAATCAGTCTGGTGAGTCTCTGCACTCCCTCTATGGCAATAATATCCTTCCTCAGATTTGGAGACCAAAACTGTACGCAATACTTCAGGTGTGGTCTCACCAAGACCCTGTACAACTGCAGTAGAACCTCTCTGCTCCTATACTCAAATCCTTTTGCAATGAAAGCTAACATACCATTCGCTTTCTTTACTGCCTGCTGCACCTGCATGCCTACCTTCAATGACTGGTGTACCATGACACCCAGGTCTCGCTGCATCTCCCCCTTTCCCAATCGGCCACCATTTAGATAATAGTCTGCTTTCCTGTTTTTGCCACCAAAATGGATAACCTCACATTTATCCACATTATACTGCATCTGCCAAACATTTGCCCACTCACCCAGCCTATCCAAGTCACCCTGCAGTCTCCTAGCATCCTCCTCACAGCTAACACTGCCCCCCAGCTTAGTGTCATCCGCAAACTTGGAGATATTGCCTTCAATTCCCTCATCCAGCTCATCAGCGTCTCTTCTTCCTGAGGAGACTGAAGAAGGTCCATCTGTCTCCTCAGATCCTGGTGAACTTCTACCGCTGCACCACCGAGAGCATCCTTACCAACTGCATCACAGTATGGTATGGCAACTGCTCTGTCTCCGACCGGAAGGCATTGCAGAGGGTGGTGAAAATTGCCCAACGCATCACCGGCTCCTCGCTCCCCTCCATTGAGTCTGTCCAAAGCAAGCGCTGTCTGCGGAGGGCGCTCAGCATCGCCAAGGACTGCTCTCACCCCAACCATGGACTGTTTACCCTCCTACCATCCGGGAGGCGCTACAGGTTTCTCCGTTGCCGAACCAGCTTCTTTCCGGCGGCTGTCACTCTACTCAACAACGTACCTCAGTGACTGCCAATCACCCACCCCCCCCCGGACACTTATTATTATTTATTCAAATCGTTTGCTATGTCGCTCTTCCAGGGAGATGCTAAATGCATTTCGTTGTCTCTGTACTGTACACTGACAATGACAATTAAAATTGAATCTGAATCTGAAGAAGGACATTAAAATGAAGGTGTTTGTCAATGGAACCAAAAGTGACATGAAAAAGGGGCAGTACTTGGATTTTCATTTAGTACGAGCAAGCAAAGATCTATCCCCAAAACTTGGTCGGTCACACTTTAAATCAAATAGTTTTGCCAAAAGTTCAGTTTGAATATGGTGAGTGGATATCAACATTATGGAGGGAAGGCGATCAATAATAATTACTGCAATAATCTGAAGCATTTCATTTTTACCTGAACATTAAAAATATAGTTATCTCAATAAATTTTCAAATATTTGAGACATAAATGGCAAAACAAATTCTTACAAATACACAGATACAAATTAATAGTCTTCAGTTGAAACTATTCTTTTGGTTTTGGCTTTGCTCTAGAAAAAGGCCGTGCAAGTGTAAAACTACATTCATTTGTCAATTATAGTTTAGTTTATTTGGACATAAGTCCTTTTAAGTGTGTTCATTTTTGGTTCTTACACAGCTTAATATTCAGTGCAGTAATTTTCTTTTGCTGTTTAGTCTGAGAACTAAAGAAGAAATCAGTTGCATGTTGTAAACATTGATTTTTGTGGTAAATGGTGATGGTTGGCTTTCATTGCTTTCAGTACTATTGAGAGGGAGCTTTTGCTTCATGGAGATCCTTTCTAACATGGTGACCTCAGCAGAGAATCAGTGGTATGTTAGTGCAGGATAGAAGCACTGTGTTTCTTCAACTAGTCAAATGGAACCAGTCTGGAGCAACTGGAGCAATTCAGATTCTAAACCAAGTGTAAATTGAAATTCATTGTAAAATTATGAACAGAAACCAAACAAAGAGGAAAAGAAAGATAGATTGAGATAGGTAAGAGGCAAAAGTTAAAGTTAAATTGTCTATTTTAAGCATCTCCTTTTTAATTGTGATGGAATAAAGCTTCACTATCGCAAAATAAAAGTGTCACAGCTAATAATTAAACACTGCTAAATATTAAACTTAAATCAAATAAGGAGATTAAGGTTGAATGCTTCGGCCTGAACTTGCACTGAATTGAGTATCAACTAATAAAAATAATGTAAATGTGTTTGTGTTTGTGCGTTGAATCTATCAGTGAAGTATCTTATAATAAAGCTTGTAATTGAACTGGCAGGAGACACTTGGAACTGCAGCTGCTGGAATCTCGAGTAAAACAAAGTGCTGGAGGAACTGAGCAGGTCTGGCAGCATTTCTGCAGGGAATGCACAACCTGTCCATTCCCTCCATTGAGGCTGCCTGACCCCCTGATTTGCTCCAGTATTTTGTATTTTATGGAACAGGGTAACATGGATTGTAACTCCTAGATTTCTACATTTAATGTCAAATGCAGCCTGAACTTAGTTTTGAAATGACTTCAAAATAACTATGACGTTGATTACTTTATTATATTTAATGTACAGTTTTGATCAAAGTTCACTTTTATTGTGAAATGAACAAACATTCTTTTTCTCAGACAAAATAAAGGTATGGACTTCATAGCTTTTAAACGATTTTGCATTTATATTTTTGCATCTTAAGACTAGAGTTATATTACATGCAAACAATGTCAACATTTTGAAGAAGTATAGACAGCAAATGTATATCAATGGGGCTCAACTGGCAAGAATATGTCTTGTTGCATACAAGTGTCGCTGAACTAGCTGTAATAAGTGGCTTCGATGAAAAAACACATCTGTTGTTAATATGCACAATGTTTTGAATAATATTTCTTGTGCACAAATCTTGAAAGGTGATCTATATATTTAATGTGTAATTTCTAATGAACGTTGTTCAAGTGTATGAGATTGGCACAAGGATTATTGAAAAGGACTTGTAATTAAGATGAAAAGATTGGTAGATCCCTGCAGAATTAACATTTTGTTCTTCTAATGTTGCAACTTATTATTGCACAGTGCTCTCTCAATCAGTCATTCCTTCCACTTTGTCATATAGGGTCGACAGATAGCACAATGGGCTAAGAGTTCGGCTGGCGACCGGAAGGTAGCCGGTTCAAATCCCGCTTGGAGTGCATACTGTCGTTGTGTCCTTGGGCAAGACACTTCACCCACCTTTGCCTGTAATGGAATGTTACGGCGGCAGGCGCGGGCACACCGCGACGCCCTGTGTCTCCCTTTCAAGGGAGATGCTAAAAATGCATTTTGTTGTCTCTGTACTGTACACTGACAATGACAATAAATTGAATCATTTCATTTCATTTCATTTCATTTCATTTCATTTCATCATTTCATTTCATTTCATTTCATTTCATATGAGAAAGATCTAAGTTTCAGTCTTAATATTTTTTCCTGATTAAATAATATCTATGACAGATGAAATGACTGCTTTGCTTAATAATTTATCATTCCATGTAAAGGTACATTTCAGCTGGGGATGTAGGTCTCAAACTCCTCAGAACATGTATGTTCGGATTTACCCTCCTAGAGTGTGTGCCTCACTTGATTTTAAAGTTCCACTTTATCTTTTAGAAGTAAAAGACAACTTTTTCTGAGTCCAACCAGTTTCCCCAATCAGGGTCTCTGTCCCATTGTATCACTGGCTCCAAGTTGTTCCAAAAGTATGCCAAGCAAAAACTTATATTACCCGAGAATGGCGGGGGAACAGGGTCATGGATTGTGGGACATTGGGCGTGCATATCAGAGGCCAGAGATACGGCGACAATGCTGCCTTTACTTCCAATATTTGTAAAGTGTTCTCGGGTCACCAGTAATGCTCGATAAAACAAAGCTGTCCTTTCTAGACCAATATTGGGCTAAACGTGCATCTTAGTTCTTTGAAGCCACTTGTAGCCACATTCTTCTCTTTGTCAGTGGGATGAAATTCCAATAGGCGTTATATCTAAGCTACCAATGAAATGTTTAGGTTCCCTTGACTAAGAAATATTTCGGGAATGTGCTTTTGCTGAAGGTTTCAAAAGGACATTTGCAAACAATCATAACGTTTCTCCATTTACTCAGTCAGCCAATAATGTAAGAAATGTTAATCTGGCATGGAAGAAAAACTCTTTTTGAAAAAAACGACTCTGCACTGGAAGAAAGCTTCCCGATAAAGAAGATTAAATTTTCCCTTAATCACTCGTCACCAATGATGTGGCAGTTTTGGTATGTGAGCAAGCTGTAAAAAGTGATCCATATGTCAATTAACACAGTGTTCCTTTTTTTTCACTTGCATGAACTTGTTTTTGCAAGTGTCAAAGGCAGGAAGAACAGCATTAATCATCTCAAAGACATAAGTTTACATAATTGCAAATAAAGCACGTGGTGCTGCCACAGCTTGTACCTCTGCAATGAGGTTATGGTTTATGGCTCTGCTGAACTCTCATTCCCCTGGCCCTTCCTGTGTGATCCCATATCAACTCCTCCTCCTCTACGCCCTTTGTCCTTTATTGCATATCCTCCACCTCATCCCTAAATCTGATGCAGAATAAAATGACAATAACTAAATGCATTGGTACAGTTTTGCTGCACAGCATTGGCGGTCAAGAGGTCACAAACTGGGGATTCACTCTAGTCTAAATAGTCAGTGTCGTGAAAGCAATTTAAAGTACTATGGGGTGCTGTGAAGCTGGAATCTGTCCTCTTTGCTTGTGATTAATGTAAATGAAAGTCAGAAGTCAAGTACAACACACAGCTGATGCTTCTAATCCATTGGTGTTTGTATGAATTCCATCAATTCATTTGTGAGTGTCCACATCTGTAATTTCTTTGCCTTCAGGGTTAACTTAAATATTTTGAATGGGACATGTTTTAATTGAGTAGGTTCACATACTAACCAAGTGTTTTGGCCTGAATTATGTGGGAAAACTTTGTGCGTTTCGGGATTTGCTTGCACAGATGCACGAGTGCATATTCACAGGATTTTTACAAATGTAATCTAGAGATTCTTGTAGCAAGGCAGGAATCTCTCCGTGGTCTTCAGCAGCAAGAGATTCAGTTTGCAAAACACACTTTCACCTACTTTAAAGCCATGTATTAGTTCCACAGAGAGTGTTGTTGCAGGAGCAGTTAATATTTAGGGCTATCTATGGTTTGCATTGGCATGCTTATTTTTGTTATCCCTGCTTCTATCATTAAAGTTCACTTCACATCCTAATTTTATACAATTTTCTGACCATACTCCTCCACATCTCTCTAATCTGTTGTTTGACACCCTCGAACATCTTCAAACATTGGCCATGTTTCTACTGGTTGGGTCCGAACCTCTGAAATGCATTCATAAGTGATAGGAGAAGAATTAGGCCATTCAGCCCATCAAGTCTATTCTGACATTCAATCATGGCTGATCTATCTTTCCCTCTCAACCCCATTTTCCGGCCTTCTTCCCATAACCGCTGACACCTTTACTAATCAAGAATCTATCAATCTCTGCCTCAAAAATATCCATTGATATTCTTGGCCTCCACAGCCTCCTGTGGCAACTCCTCCATCCGCATAGCCTTCTTCATCCCTTCCCAGAGTACTTTCCTACTTTAAGGAACTCCAAAAGAAACCACATCATTGATCAAGCTTTTGTTTGATCAAGCCTTAGCATCGTCTATTTAATGCCTCTCCTGTGAAACCCCTTGAGATGTTTCAATGGGCGGCACAGCATCGCAGCTCATAGCGCCAGAGACCTGGTTATGAACCTGACCCTGCGTGCTGTCTGCCTGGAGTTTGCACCATCTCCCTGTGACCATGTAGGTTTTCTTTGGTTTCCTCCCACATCCCAAAGATGTGTGGATTTGTAGGTTAATTGGCCTTTGTAAATTGCTCCCACCGTATAGGATGTGGATGCAAAAAATAAGATAGCATAGAGCTAGCATGAACTGGTGATCGATGGCTGCTGACGACTCAGTGGCTCGAAGGGCCTGTTTCCATGCTGTATCTCTGAATCAAAGATGTTGTTTAAATGCAAGTTTCTGTTTGCAAGGCAGCTGTGCGCTCTGTACATGGCAAAGAAACAGTTCACTGAGCCTCTGCTGAGAAGATAAGTATTGAGTTAAGACTTGTTTTAAAAATATCTTGTATAAGTCATGCTTTCCAGCCATTGCAAAACACATTGTGTTTATGTGGGGAATGTGGCAGCCCATTGGCAAATCGGAGAAATGTGATTGTGAGCAAATGATCTATTCTGGACAAGTTGATACGGGGATGAACAGTGGAGATTTTACCAGCGAGATATGCCATTGATTTTTTCTAAAAATGTCCATCAGTGAGACATGTTTACGGTTATATTAGAAAAATGTAACCTCACATTGCAGTGCCGCCACGCTACTGCAATGGAATGCCATCCCAGAGGGTTTTTTTGAGAGCTGTAGTCTCATCCGAGTGACCTGAAGTAACACTGCCCCCATCTGAGCTGCAACTGACTAAATATTGCCAGTCAAATGTTTGTACTGTTTTCTTTTGCATTTTCAAAAACAAAATGCATTAATTCTGGCAATAACAAAATGGGGATCTATTTCCCTCCGTGGACATTGGGTTTGAGATCTCTGTTTCACGTTGCTGTCGTTAATTTAGAAGACCTTATGCACCAGAGGGCCTCTGTGCTGTGCTAGGACTTGGGAGTAATTTTAAAGTTATTCAAGGGACGTAGGCTGTCGAGAAAATAGCCCAGAGAAATTTGATAGAGGGGAGTTATCAAGTGCAGGTTGAAATAAAACAAATCTCAGAACTAAGCAAATGAGAGACACAAGGAAAGTTTAAGATAACAAAAGACAGAAAACTCAGGATGGGAAAAAAAGAGAGGTTTTGTCTCCATGTTTAACAATCACATGAGAGACTGGTACGCCAAGAACCAGGAGCTGGAGTGAAGTTCTGAAAACAAAATCGCTGATGAAATGGCTCCTGTTAAAATGCTTCTTCATGTTCGAGGTATGTTTTTTTATGTTTCTTTCATATTCCTATGGAATTTTTAACCATTTTTTAGTTTCCGGCTGCTGTTCTGTGTCTGTACATTTAGCCTGCTGTTGTTCAATGCGGGTGGATCGGGCAGGTGCGTTTGTGCAGGGATTGCCCAACATCATCCTGAAGCGGCCAGGGCAAATATGGGAAGCTTAATCCCACATGGATTTCTGTCAGCAAATGTTGACACCACCTGGGTGGGATTCACAAACATTCGGTAGTTGAAGGTATGGATTAGATGCAACCATTGCAAATATTGTCCCCAGGGGTCGATGTGTGCATGTGGAGGCCGGAGACCATATTATTAATTGCTGGAGCTGTTTATTGTCAGTCTGCAACACCATATGTAATTTAGGTACAGATTGTACCGTGTCGGCAGTCAAATGTATTAAGTACAGACTCCTTAAAGCAGGGGTCGGCAACCTAATGCCCCCGGGCCGAATGCGGCCCGTAACGCAAAATCATCCGGCCCGCAGGCATATTTATTTTGCCGTAATCATCTGGCCAGTAAACCTCCATCATCTCCGGTACCTCCCAAGGCCGCGAGCCCAGCCGCGGTGACGCAAGGATGTAAGGGGGCCTGCGCTGGCAGCCGCAATGGCGGAGCTGCTGAGCGCCGCCAAGCGCCGACAGAAACGTCGCCCATTCCTTCTCTTGAATCGCCTCCTCCCCACTGAGTTATTCCAGCAATTTGTGTCTATTCACAAGTACTCTTTGTATCACTGTGGAATATAGATCCCATGGAGGAGTTGTGTGGAATTATATAACTGGTTTGGACTGATGGTAGAATGGGAGAGGTGGAGTGTCTGCAGTCCATATGCTTTCTGTAAGAGCAGTCGATTTACTGCCATTGTTTATGTATCTCCCGTAACCTGTTTCAGTTCAGATGCTTACCAAAACATAAATTATACATAAATTGTACAAGACAGTGAAAATAAAAATACTCTGCAATGAAATCAAAACATTAGATCAAACAGCCCAAACTCCGGTGCAACCCGTTCCACCTTAATCCCTCTGCCTGCGATGATTTTGAACCAAATCTCCTCTCAGCCTTCGCTCCTCCTAAAAGATATTCTCCAGCATTGCAACCAAAGTTCCAGGTCGCAGGGCTGTTCTAAGAAATAGACACAAAATGGTGGAGTAACTCAGCGGGGCAGGCAGCATCCCCGGAGAGAAGGAATGGGTGATGTTTCGGGTCGAGACCATACTTCAGTCCGAAAAAGGGGCTCAATCCGAAATGTCACCCACTCCTTCTCTCCAGAATTGCTGCCTGCCCCTCTGATTTACTCCAGCAATTTGAGTCTACATTTGATGTAAACCAACATCTGCAGTTCCTTCCTACATTGTTCCAGCAAATCTTGTCTGCGCTCTCTGCCGTGCTTTTGCACTGTATACAGCAGTGCCCTATATCCCCGTTTTAATGAAACCAATGTTTTAATAAAGTTCAACACAACCTCCTTGCCTTTGTACCCAGCACCTTCAGTTACAAACCCGTGCAAATGGTTGGCATTGTTGATACTGCATATTTTGCATAGTGCATAGTGGAGTATCTTGCTCCGCTCTATGATCTTTGGCCAGTGCTCCGGCTGGCGCTCTTAAACGGGCGGGATCTATGTGGCACGTGATTTGTTGCCTTCCATCTGGGGCGGGATGGGGGCAGGATCCATGTGTGCACATGATAGATGTGGCCCGCCATCCGCTCACACACATGCGTCCTGGCCCCTATGTAGAACAAGGTTGCTGACCCTGCCTTAAATTGTCCTGTTTAGCAGATGACTTTGTTGGATAAGTATGGAAATGCATTTGCACGCCTATATCACACTGTCACTGCCATGTTATTGTATCCTGCACACTGGGTTATTTAGTGGAGAGACTGTTTAAATAGAGACAGGCACAGTAATGATAAAGGAAGGAGGTATACATTTCAAGGTAATAAATAGGTGGAAGATGATAGAAACAGCAATTTATTTATTTACTGCAGAGTAAAAGTGACTAAAAGTCTTTGATGTGTAGTTGGAAATGCATCATCCAACAAAATAACAGATTACTTGAAAGTTGGACAGACTTGGTTCTGAATTGTAACCAGACTCCCACTCACTTTATAAACAATGGCATTTAATTATGACTAGCTGATGAGTTGGATAGTTAGAGTATTTGTCCTAGGATGGAAAAGCTCAATATTAGAGGGTATAGCTTCAAAGTGAAAGGAGCAGAATTTAAAGCAGATGTGCGGGCCAGTTATTTTTACACAGAGGGTAGTGCCGGGAACATGCTGCCAGGGAGGAGGTGGGAGAGTTGGTGGTGGAAGCAGATATGATAGTGGCATTTAAGAGACTTTTGGGTAGTCAAATGGATATTCAAGGAATGGAGGGATATAATGTGCATCCAGATAATAATATCTGTTGGCATAATGTTCGGCATATGCATTGTGGGCTTATTCCTGTACTATGTACTATTCTATGTTCTATTTGAGTTGTCATCATCACACATCAATGTAAAATATCTCATTACTAAGACATCAATCATTGCACTCATTGAATCATATTCGGTATCTAGGAGGAAGGAATGGGGGGAGGGTGTTGCAGAGTAACGCTGATGAGACCATAAGCATAGCCATCATTGACACACGACCAGCTACAGTTTCCGCTGCCTGTACATGAGTGTGTGAACATCGGCTGCTACAAGCTGTTGTCAGGGGTTTGTGGTGAACCAGCGGGATTGCACTCTGGCACTGGACTTACTGTGGTGTTCTGGCAAGGAGTAGAAATTTTGCCCAACTGCGTCAAGTTGCAATCCCACCCAACCACTGCACCAGGTCTTAGGGTACACTTTTGAAGCCGAGATATTAACTTCAAAAATTCAGCCATTACGTTATTTTAAGGAAACATTAAGAATTCTCCAGTGGCATACTAACTTATATTTTATAAAGCCGTCCAGACTAGTGTAAATGTTTTACATTAAGTGGTTAACTTTTTCAGCCTAAAAGTTTCTGAATGCCTCAGAAGCAGGTTTTTAAATGTTGGATTTACTTCTTTGCCTGACTCTGGAATGTGTTTAAGCCACATGTCAGATTCCTTTTCTCATGGACAAGTTGGCCTGAAGGGCCTGTTTCCATGCTGTGGGACTATTTTTTAGCCAGGTTGGTTTCTTCATCCCAGGTATTATCCCACTGATGTTCTTCTGAGACATTCAAAAACTTTGAATTTCTTTACAAGGAAAACGTTAGAACACGAGGAAATGTAAAACATTTACACATGTCTAGACAACTTTATAAGTTAGTATGCCACTGGAGATTTCTTAATTTTTCCTTTAAAAAAATGTAATATCCATATACCCTAAGGAAGTACAAAGCCACATCCCAGCGAATCTTCCAAATGTTTTCTGCAATGGTTTCTTAGATCACTAAAGGAAGGACTTAATGTACTCATTCCCATTTCCAATGGCAAGCATTCTTTTGATTCAATTGATGCAAAATGCATCCCGTTTTCATTAGTCTTTTACGTTAATATTTGTCTCCAGTAATGAATAAATGAGTACAAATATAAACACTGCTGAAAATAATTTTGAAGGTTCATTGTTAGCTTTGGCTAGCCTATTGTTCGTTCCTGGAGCCTGGATATTTGGGGCATAAAAGTGTGTCTTGGGCTCCTATACAGGCGCTCCTTAACATTCCTTCAGAATTCCCCACTCTCATCCATAAGCTTTTCATAATAGTTTCCAGACTTCTTGTCAAGCAACAGGGCGCCACAGAGTTGCCCTGTTCATGCCAGACACCAACGACTTAATCCAATGCTTCCTTCTCATTTTTATGTTTGTTGACAGTGCTGCGGAGGGTTTTGTAGGAACTGTTTTTGTCGTCTACAGCTTGAACATCTCGGGCTCAGTCCATTTTGTGACTGCGTCTCTAGATATATATTTGGCGGCGCGACTCACCCGTTGCAGCGGCGCTTACAGCCTGTCTGTCTTTTTTTTTATTTTTTGTCTAGTTAAATGTAGTGTTAGGTGTTTTTTTAATACTGGTTTTAACTGTGTATATGTGGGGGGGTGGGAGCGGGAATCTGTTTAAAATCTCTTCCCTGTCCGGGAGACCCGACCTTTTCCCTGTCGGGTCTCCGTTGTCGTTGGGGCCTAGCACCGTGGAGCAGCCTCCAACCGGAATGACCTGGGGCTTCCGTCGCGGAGCCTGTGGAGCTGCGGACTTACCATCGTGGGGCTGGTCGGCCTCGGAGCGTGGCTCGCTGCTGCGGCCCGATTCCGGAGCTCAGAGGCTCCAGCTGCAGGCCTTTGGACTGTGATTTCGGGAGCTCGCGGGTCCGGGTGGGAGACCGCTTTTCGGAGTTCCCGCAACACAACTTCTCCAACCCGTGTTGCGGTGTTGGAACGACCCGGAGCGGGGCCATACATCGCCCGGCGCTGCGTTAATGGCCGCGGTACATTCCACCGCCCACCGGGGGCTCCAACTTTGTGACATTTACACCTGGAGCGGGGCCGTACATTGCCCGGCGCGGCCTTAATGGCCGTGGGACTTACCATCGCCCGCCTGGGGCTTCAACATTGGGGAAAATGGTGTACAGGGGAGAGAAAAGACTTGCCTTCCATCACAGTGAGGAGGAGATTCACTGTGATGGATGTGGAATTGAATTGTTTGTGTGTCTTGTAAGAATTGTTTTGTTTGTATGGCTGTAGAAACAGAGTTTCGTTTGGGCCTCACTGAGGTTCAAATGACACTGAATAAATATTGTATTGTATACAGCATGCAAACAAGCCTTCGGTCCAACTTTACCACGCTGAGCAAGATGTCCCACCTGCGTTTGGCCCGTATCCTTCTCAATTTTTCCGATCCATGTACCTGCAAAATTCTAATAATGGTAATGAAGATGAACTCTCCAACAATGGAATTGAAGTGATATAAGAAGTACAGAAGACGTACTGAGTAGATCATCGGTTTTGAAACAAGGGAGACGTTTTTAAAATAACAAATTGATATTTCGCAAAATACGCTCAGAGGAAACCAATATTCTAATATGTATTTTTAGTCTTCTAAATTAATTTGTTATGTTTTATGCAACCACGAAGAAAGGCATTTGTAATTTTTTAATGAATTGAGCAACAGGGGGAGCTCTTGCTCAGTTTTATTTTAGGATTAACAATGGTTTATAATTTTAAGAATACCTGCAATTTTTCAATAATAATCATTTCTATAGATTCTGGAGGTTCCCCGCAGATTGAAAGGAAGTAAATCTAACCTTCTGGAAAAAAGAAGTGGGGAGAGAAAACTGTGTCCTACAAACGAGATTGCCTAAAGTCATCGAAGGGAAAAAGCAAAATCTGTTATTTAGCAGAAAAATAATTT
Source organism: Leucoraja erinaceus (assembly GCF_028641065.1). Taxonomy (NCBI): domain Eukaryota; kingdom Metazoa; phylum Chordata; class Chondrichthyes; order Rajiformes; family Rajidae; genus Leucoraja; species Leucoraja erinaceus. Next base: position 59,007,711 of record NC_073378.1, on the reverse strand, counting down.
ACATTCTGGACTTTGGGCTACTTGCTTATGAAAGAAAAAATCAAGTGCAACAAATCTGATACGTTATCAAATCTGATACTTGTTATCAACTTGTAACCAGCAGATATGATAAGGGGGAGTCGGTGCATGTGATAAATTTGGTCTTTCAGTAAGCAGGTCTTTGATGTCAAACACAATATAATATTTAATGAAATTAGCGTGCCTGGGGCGAGAGGAACATTCTAGGGTTGGGCTAATGGATAGGAGACAGAGAACAAGAATAAACAAGTAATTTTCAGGGATTTGTGATTTATGGGTTGTCACAGGGATCGATCCTGGGGTTTTAGTTGCAGATGGTCAATAACAATGATTTGGATGAGAGAAAGAACTGTAATTTAACCCTGTTTGTTGATGATAGAAGACTGCATGGAAGTGGGAGTTGTGATGCTTTAGGTAAGGCTTCTTTCTGGTGGATATTGACAGGCAAAGTGAAAAGGTGGAGATTTAATAGCCGAAATATAATGGCAACAATATGCAAGATTATCCTCTTTGGGAAAAAGTGACCTTTAAATAGAAAGGTATTGATTGTGTTCAAAGTCATGTGAGTTTCCTTGCCTGTGATAATTAACGTGTGGGTACATTGAGCTGTTAAGAAGACAAATGGTTTATTGGTCTTTATTTCAAGTGGAATTGAATGTAAGGGCAAAGACCTTTTACTGGAATTACATAGAGCCACAGAGAGATCACACCAAGAATGCTGTCAACATTGCTCAACCCAAGAAAAGACATACTTGCAAATAGAAGGAGTTCAAAAAAGGTTCTTAGGAGGGGAGGTTAAGCAGACTGGGCCTATACTCTCCAGTTTCAAAGAATGTGATCCCATTGAGGCATGCAGTGTTCTGAAGAAGCGCAATTCAGTGGCTGTAGGGTCGGTTTCCCTTCTGTCTGCGTTTATTTGATTTGATTTGATTTAATTCAATTTATTGTCATTGCACTTTTCAGTGCCACTGCCTGTTGTTTACCATGTTACAACAGGCAGTTGGCCAATCAAGAATGAGATTAAAACAATTATCCAAAGGATGAGGAGTCTTTGGAATTCTCTGACCAAGAAAATGATGAAGGCTCCCTGGCTGAAATAGCAACATTTCTGGATATTCAAATAATCAGGGGCTGTGGGATTGATACAGAAATGTGGAACTGATATAAAGATCAGCCACGATACAGCTCGGAAATATTCCTTTTGTGGCCCAACTCATCCTTGCTGACAAAGGTGGCCCATCTAAATAAATCCCATTTGCCTGCATTATTATCTTATCCCTCTAAATCTTTACTATCCATGTATTTGTCCAAATGAATTTTAAATGTTGTTACTGGACTAGCTTCAACTGCTTTTTCTGGCAGCATGGTCCATATATCCACCACACTCTGTGGAAAAAAAATGCCCCTTGTGTCCTACTTCCCCCACACTCCTGAAATCCATGCCCTCCAGAAACATAGAAACATAGAAAATAGGTGCAGGAGTAGGCCATTCGGCCCTCCGAGCCTGCACCGCCATTCGATATGATCATGGCTGATCATCCAACTCAGTATCCTGTTCCTGCCTTCTCTCCATACCCCCTGATCCTTTTAGCCACAAGGGCCACATCTAACTCCTTCTTAAATATAGCCACTGAACTGTCCTCAACTACAATAAATGTGACGATAAACTAAACTAAAATTAATTCTTATATCAGTGTTACCTGTTTAGTTTTGTACCACTGCATACACATCTCTGTGTCTGAACTGATTATAGAGGATGTCAATTAAACTTCAAAAAGAACTGTTGTAAAATATCACAATATACTTTATTTGGTTCAATCGCTCTACTTTGGCCAGGGAAGTAAACACAGCTGTGCATTTTACAAGTTAAAATACAAAGTGCAGGAGTACCTCAGTGAGTCTGGCAGCATATCTATAGAAAGGTGACATTTCGAGTTAGGATCCTTCTGCCTGGCCCGCTGATTTACTCCAGTGTTTTAATCAAGATTCCTGCATCTGCAGTTCATATATTGCTTAAATCTATTTGCGCTTACTCTGCTTTGATGTATTATTGATTCATTATTTCAATTGGGAGAAGAGTGATCCTGGTCAGCAGGAGATTATCATGGCATTGGTTTATCTGAATCCAACAGGTATATGAGGTTTTGGAGTTTTCTGTAATTCCATTGAACTGATTTTTTTTCCCATTGAATGCCTCTTCGTCTTTCCAAGGAAAGAATGGGAAATTAAGTGCAATGCTAATGGAATTTGACTATTTCATTTATGTGTTCTCAAGGAGCTTTAGAAATAGTGGACCTTCTCAATGATTTCCTTCTTAGTGGAAGCACAAAACACTTGAGTGTACAGAACATGTATTTTAGTTTATATTGTGAGCCCAAAAGATATTTGAAGCAAAAAGGAGGTTGTACAGTGTATATAGAGTGTAACTATTGTTAATAAAAGGTTTGTTCATCATAGAATTGGAATTTGCCAAAGGCTTTTCCAGAAGCAGCCTTTAGTTCCAATTTTTTTTATTTGGCGTACGCGTTGTTGGAAGAGCAAACTGATGATGGTGAGGGCAATGGGGGGGATCTGGGAACTTGGCCAGTGATGCCTCCTAAATTGAGAATGGATGATTGCAAAGTGGTAGAGTGAGAAAAAACCAGGACTCGAATGAATAAATCGCTTTGCTCAAATCTCCAGCAGCAATTCACTATCTCACCAAAAGAGATTCCTCCCTTTTAATTGTTCACTCTCTGGGCTAGGAGGTTGAGTTATGGAGTTATGGAGTCACAAGGAATTGCAGATGCTGGCCTACAAAAAAAAAGACAACGTGTTGCAGTAAATCTGCGGGTCAGTTCTCCAGAGTGCTGCCTGATACCCTTTGAGTTACTCCAGCACTTAACGTAGAAGTTATTATCGTTCTTAAAACACAAATGTTACAGTACGTAGCTATTGATTGCTAGAGATGTTTCCCTTTGTGCTTAATAGATTATTAATGTGTTGACGCAATACTGTCCTGTAACTCAGAGATTTAAACATTTTTGGCAAACCCTCTGATGCAACCCTTGGTGGCAAACCCTACCCCAGGTGCTAGATGGCTATCGGATTAAAAGTATACTTAGTGAAAAGGAAAGTCTGATGCTAATCAATTTGGAAAGAAGAGTGATATCAAATTATATATATGTGTGTGTGTGTGTGTGTGTGTGCTTGTGTGCGTTAGTGTGTGTGTGTGCGTGCGTGTGTGTCTGTGTGTGTTAGTGTGTGTGTGGGTGGGATAGTGGTCGTGTGTGTCTGTGTATGTGTGTGGTTGTGTGTGTGTGTGTTTGTGTGTGTGTGTCAGAGTGTGTGCGTGCGTGCGTGTCTGTGTGTGTGTGTGTGTGTGTGAGAGTGTGTGTGTGTCTGTGTGTGTGTGTGTGTTTCCCCCCTCACTCTCTCTTTCACTCTCCTATAGTATTTACCAATGTCTTTGTTATATAGTTAACCCGCCTCTTAAAACCTGACAACCCATCTATTTAAAATTTGGTTGTTCTGTCTAGTTTCAAGCTTATTGCCTGCCTTTAGCTGACTCCTGCAGACACTCGGAATTTAACTGAATCCTTGACATTTACTGTATCTCACTCAACTCTAGATCTCCAGTAATGTTCATCAGCAATGCAGACTGGTTGTGGAGGGGTATCATTTCAACACAAACAATGCCTTTATTTTTCTGTTTGATGAGAATTTAAAAAAATATGTAATTGAGGCCTTTTTATATTTCATAATTAATGATACAGTTGTGAAATATTTGCACCGTTTACCTGATGACTGCTTTACCCTGAGTGCTGTTGTGCCACTCACATAAACAGCCATGAACAAAATCTTATTCATGCAGAAATACCATTTACTGTGGACATTTAATTTCCAGCTACCCATAGTATTTGTCTGCTGGATATCTGTTTTTATTTTTGTGTAATTTTTGTTGAACAATTCAAAGCCAGGTCTGTTTTAACTGGGCATTCATGAATTTTGTTTAGCTGACCTTCAGTGCTCTCTGCTGTAAATACAGTAATGCTTTATTGTCAGTCTTCTACTCTAGCTGTCCTTTCGCTTCAAAGCTCATCTTTTCCAACACATTATCGTAATGACATATGTGTTAATCTCTACATTATAAAATACATATCCCCATTTACTGTGTAAGAAGGAACTGCAGATGTTGGTTTACACCAAAGATAGACACAAAATGCTGGAGTAACTCAGCGGGTCAGGCAGCATCTCTGGAGAGAAGGAATGGGTGACATCTCAACCCGAAACGTCATCTATTCCTTCTCTCCAGAGATGCTGTCTGACTCGCTGAGTTACTCCACCATTTTGTGTCTACCTGCATTTACTTCTGTGGACAAAATGAGAGCTAGTGGAATAAAAAAAGAACTCCTTAATGTTTGCAACTGCTCTTGTTGAAGTTCACCAAAAAATGTTGAATCTCCTTATGAATGTCACTCAGCAAGGCATTGAAGGCTACGGATCTGATGCAGCTGAATGGGACTAGTGGAGAAGGGTAAGCAGCATGTACATGGAGGGCCAAAGGTCCTATTTCTAAATAGGATCAGGAATGGGCCACCATTAGCCCCCCCCCTTCCCCCTCTGCATTTGCCACAGAGAAAGAAAGGGATACTCAAGTCCACATTACAGAAGAGGGGTGCTTGAGTTCTTAAAACTCCATAAAGATACATAAAGCCCTGAAATGTGATCAGTTGTATTCTCGGACATTGTGGAAAGCTGGGAAGCAATCGTAGGGCCACTAGCAGTTAGTTGTATCATTGAAAATATTCCGCTTGGGTAGTTTACTATGAACATTGAATTTTCTAATTTTAGATAATTACATAACCCTCCTCCTCACTTCTGCCCCTTCCCTCCCCCCTGGACTCACAACCACTTCTCACCTTCCACCTACATTCCTTCCTCTAGCTTCACAGTTCACAATTCTGCAAACCTTTTGTTCACACCATCCGTCTTTTCTGCCTATCAAAAACCCGCCTTCACCCGTGTCGGACTATTACCTGCCAAGCTTTGTCCTGCTCCTCCTCTTGACCAGCTTCCTTTCCCCTCCCTGTTAGTCTGAATTAGTTTGAAGTTTCCCGACCGGAAATGTCACCTATCCATGTTTTCCTGAGCTTGATCTGCTGAGCTAGTAAAATACTCTGCGTCTTCTTAATTTGTATCATTGATAGCCACGAGTGAGGTGCTGAAGGGCGAGGGGTATCGTTTTATTGGCTACAAAATTATGAGGGGCATGCCGCATAGATATGATGAATAGCCACAGTTTGTACCCCAGGGTAGGGGAGTCTAAAACAAGAGAGCATATATTTAAGATAAGAGGGGTAAGATTTCAAAGTGACCTGAGAGGATCAAATTTCTACAACACACGGAATGAGCTGCCAGAGGAAGTGTTGGTGGTGGGCACTATTATGACTTTTAAATAAACCTGGGTGTGTGGATCGGGAAGGTTTTAAGGGATAATAGACCAAGTGCAGACCCGTTGGGTCTGTTCCTCCAACGGCCAGGGGGGGAGAGAGAAGGGGGGGGGAGAGGGGGAGGGGAGGGGGGGGGGGGAGGGGATAGAGAGGGGGGGAGAGAGAGGGGGGGAGGGGGGGAGAGAGGGAGAGAGAGGAGGGGAGAGGAGAGAGAGAGAGGGAGGAGAGAGAGAGAGGAGAGAGAGGGAGAGAGAGAGGGAAGGGGAGAGAGAGAAGGAGAGGGAGAGAGAGAGAGGGGAGAAGGGAGGGAGAGAGGCCTCAGGGGGCCCAAGAGAGCCAGCCGGTTATCTCCTCTGGATCTTTCAGGTCCGGGCAGGTCACCTGCGGGCCACCAGCGAGCGGGAGGACGGAAGAAAAAATGAATGGGGGGGGGGGAGGGGAAAGTTCGCCTGCGAGTTGAGAGCATCTGCTTTAATCGGGTGCAGGGGAGGAGAAAAAATGGGGGGGGGGGGTGGGCGGTGCAGCGAGCCTGGGCATTGTGATTTGAGTATGCGAGCAGGGAGGTTCTACTGCAGTTGTACAGGGTCTTGGTGAGACCACACCTGGAGTATTGCGTACAGTTTTGGTCTCCAAATCTGAGGAACAACATTATTACCATAGAGGGAGTGCAGAGTAGGTTCACCAGACTGATTCCTGGGATGTCAGGACTGTCATGTGAAGAAAGACTGGATAGACTTGGTTTATACTCTCTAGAATTTAGGAGATTGAGAGGGGATCTTATAGAAACGTACAAAATTCTTAAGGGGTTGGACAGGCTAGATGCAGGAAGATTGTTCCCGATGTTGGGGAAGTCCAGGACAAGGGGTCACAGCTTAAGGATAGGGGGGAAATCCTTTAAGACCGAGATGAGAAAAACATTTTTCACACAGAGAGTGGTGAATCTCTGGAACTCTCTGCCACAGAGGGTAGTTGAGGCCAGTTCATTGGCTATATTTAAGAGGGAGTTAGATGTGGCCCTTGTGGCTAAAGGGATCAGGGGGTATGGAGAGGAGGCAGGTACGGGATACTGATTTGGATGATCAGCCATGATCATATTTAATGGCAGTAGATGAAAAAGAACTGTTGGACATTGTTAAAACATATAAAAACCAAAATGTCTACTGATTTCAACGACATTGACATGTCGTTAGTTAAGATGGTCATTGAGGGGATTTCCAAACCAAACATTCATCTGTAATTTATCTTTCCAAACCGGTACTTTTCCAATCAAAATGAAAATAGCAAAAGTCATACCAATATACAAAACTGGGAACAAGCATCATTTCACAAACTATAGACCTGTTTCTTTACTCCCTCAATTCTACAAAATACTAGAAAAAATGTTTAACAATAGATTAGACATATTTGTAGAAAAGCATAAATTAATCACTGAAAGTCAATATGGATTCAGATCAAACAGATCAACATCATTTGCAATAACAGAATTAATTGAAGACATCACAAACGCTATTGACAATAAACTATATGCAGCTGGGATATTTATTGATATAAAGAAAGCATTTGATACGATCAATCATGATATTTTATTAAAAAAATTAAAAAGGTATGGCATCAGAGGCCTAGTACTGGATTGGATAAAAAGCTATTTAAGTAACAGGCAACAGTTTGTGAAGTTGGGTAGCTACAGTTCTACATGTTTGGACATTGCTTGTGGTGACCCCCAGGGGTCAGTGTTGGGTCCAAAACTATTCATCATGTATATAAACGACATTTGTAATGTGTCCAATGCCTTGAGGCTGGTCTTGTTTGCAGACGACACAAATATTTTTTGTTCTGGGGAGAATTTAAAACAACTACTGGACAAAATAACAAAAGAAATGGGCAAACTGAAAACATGGTTTGACAGGAACAAAATATCTTTAAACTTGAGCAAAACCAAAATAATGTTATTTGGTAATTGCAGATCAATTACACAAGCAAATATAAAGATAAATGGGGTTGAAATTGAACAAGTTCATGAAAATAAATGTCTTGGGGTTATAATGGATGATAGAATCAGCTGGAAATCACACATTAAACATGTACAATCCAAACTGTCAAAAAGCATTTCTGTATTACACAAAGTTAAGCAGGTTCTGGATCACAAATCACTCCGCATTCTCTACTGTTCACTAATCTTACCCTATTTAAATTACTGTGCAGAAGTCTGGGGCAATAACTATAAAAGTTCGCTACATTCGTTAACTATTCTGCAAAAAAGAGCAATACATATTATTCACAATGTCAGGTATCTGGGTCACACTAATCCATTATTCTTACAGTCAAAATTATTAAAATTAGAAGATTTGGTTGCATTTAAAACAGCACAGATAATGTTTAGGGCCAGAAATAAAAAACTGGAACCTGGAAATACAAAAAAATATTCAATGAGCGAGTGGGGGGGTCATAATTTAAGAAGAATATTTAATTTTAAGGTACAAAGAGTCCGCACGACCAGACAAACTTTTTGTATTTCGGTCTGTGGAGTAGGATTGTGGAACAGTTTGAATGTGGAGTTAAAGCAATGTCCAAATATGAACCAGTTCAAAATGACATACAAAAAACTTTTTTTCACAAGGTGCAGGGATGAAGGGGATGGTTGACAAACAGGGGTTAATGTTTATTTATTATCTTATTTATTATTTATTTATGTTTTTTGGTTACTTCATACATATTACTTGTATGTGTATATCAGTTGTATGTATATATATGTCTGTATGCATATCTAAAAATTGTCTAGGGTATTATTATTATTAATTAATTATTAAATTTGGAAGAAGGGTTTAGGGAGAAGGGATGAGATTAAATAAGTTATCCTTCTTCTCACTCCTTTTCGTGCTTGTAAAGAAAAAGTGTTGGACATTTAAATTTTGCTTTATGCTTTTCATTGCTTTGCAAATATTGCCTGGAATGTCCAATTGTTTGACTACTTCGATTTTGTTGTTGTTATTTATTCCTATTTATGCCTTTACTTGTTCGGAACAAATAAACAAATAAAACATTTTTTTTGAAATGGCGGTGCAGGCTCGAAGGACCGAATGGCCTACTCCTGCATCTATTTTCTATGTATCTATGTGATGTCCGCAGCTGCCGCAATGGTTTGATTTTTTTTAAAACAGTCCGTTTTAACAACTTTATTAAATATCTGGGGAAATAATTGATCAAATTTAGAGAGGAGTCGATTTCCAAAATCGTAAGTTAAATCGCCACCGAAATATGTAAAAATCTCAGTGTATTTGTGTCTGGTTTGCACACAACAAAACACACACACACACACACAAACACAAACACACACACACACACACACACACACACACACACACACCCAGTTTTAATAGATAAATTATATGATATGAAGGGCCAGGAGCAGGCGTGGGATTAGCTTGGTTAGGCCAGGAACAATTGGACAGAGAAAACATGTTTTCATGCTATATAACTCTATGACTCTGACATAGGGCTTTGAAACTAGCCCTACCAATCGATATGATCACGATTATCTAATCTGGCCTCATCTCTTCTTCTGTGCCAGTTCCCCAGAACCCTCAATTAATTCATCTTTCAAATATTTATCTAACACCACCATGGCGGAGAATTCCAGAGAATAACAAAGCTTTTCTGCTTACATCAGTTTTAAGTGACCAACAACATACTTTACAGCTAAATCCATATGTTCGATACTCTCAATGCAGAGTAAACATCTTGGCATCTTCACCCGGTTAAGGTCCCTTGCAATCTTCCCTCATTCCTCTAAAGTCATCCCTCATTCTTCTAAACCCCCAAGAAATACAGACCCAGACTATCCAGACCTCTTTGACAGGACGTTCCTGACATCCCAGGAATCAGTCGTGAATCTCCTTTGGACTATCTCCAATTGTACATTAAGAAAGGAAAGGAGAGGAAGAAAAATTCTTTAGTTAGAGGCTGGTGAATCTGTGGAATTTATTGCCAAAGACGGCTGTGTAGGCTGTCATTAGGTATTTTTAGGGTGCCGATTGACATATTCTTAATTAGTAAAGGTGTCAAGAGTTATGGGGAGAAGGCAGGAGGATGGGGTTGGGTGGTATAGATGGATCAGCCATGATTGAATGGTGGAGCAGACTTGATAGGGCTAATTGCCTAAATCTGCTCTTATGACATATGACATACTACATCCATTTTTAGGTATGGACATTAAAATTCCATAGTATTTCTGGTACAGCTTCAACAACCCAGTACAACAGTAACAAAACCGTCTTATATCTAAACTCCAATAAAGGGCAACATCATTCCTTTGCCTTTTTAACTACTGGTGCCTCTGCTTATTAACCTATTGTGATTCTGTTCCTGAAACTATTTCTCAATTCATGGTAAAATTGTGCTTCATCCATTGCTGCTTTGAGTGCCATGTTGCTGTTCTCCTTCCCGAGCTGTTAATTTAATTTCATGACAGCATTCTGGCCCAATATTGTGGATAATTAATGCATCTGATTACAGTGTTGAAGTCATTAAATTCAAACCAATTACAGTGCCCTCCATAATGTTTAGGACGAAGACCCATCATTTATTTATTTGCCTCTGTATTCCACAATTTGATATTTGTAATAGAAAAAAATCACGTGGTTAAAGTGCACATTATCAGATTTTATTAAAGGGTATTTTTACACATTTTGGTTTCATCATGTAGAAATTACAGCTGTGATGCATAGTTCCCCCATTTCAGGGCACCATAATGTTTGGGGCAAATGGCTTCACAGGCATATGTAATAGCTCAGGTGTGTTTAATTTTCTCCTTAATGCAAGTAGCAGCAAGTCTTTCCTCCAGTCCTTCCATCACCTTTGGAAATGTTTATTGCTGTTTATCAACATTCGGACCAAAGTTGTGCCAATGAAAATCAAAGGAGCCATTATGAGACTGAGAAACAAGAATACAACTGTTAGCGACATCAGTTTCAGGCTTACCAAAATCAACTGTTTCGAACATCATTAAGAAGAAAGAGCTTACTAATCGCAAAAGGACTGGCAGGCCATGGAAGACCTCCACAGCTGATGAGAGAAGAATTCTCGCTATAATTCTCGCTATAATAAAGAAAAATCTCCAAACATCTGTCTGACAGATCCGAAACACACTTCAAGAGTCAGGGGTGGATTTGTCAATAACCACTGTCCACAGAAGATTCAGAAGTGTATAGACACATCCTATCTGCTCAAGTTCAAACAGATGCCTCAAAACTCATTGGCCGGAGTTTCTTTTTACAGCAAACATATTGCTAAAACAACAAAGGAGTTTTTCAAAGATAAAAAATGGTAAGTTCTTGAGTGACCAAGTCAATTGTCCGATCTGACCCAATTGAGCATGCCTTTTATATGCTGAAGTGAAAATTGAAGGGGACTAGCCCCCAAAACAAGCATAAGGTAAATATGGCTGCAATACAGGCCTGCAGAGCATCACCAGAGAAGACACCCAGTAACTGGTGATGTCCATGAATCACAGACCTCAAGCAGTCATTGCATCCAAAGGTTATGCAACAAAATACTAAACATAACTACTTCCATTTACATGACATTGCTGTGCCCTGAAATGGGGGGACTATGTATAAACACAGCTATAATTTCTACATGGTGAAACCAAAATGTATAACAATTGCCTTTATTAAAATCTGACAATGTGCACTTTAACCACATGTGATTTTTTCTATTACAAATATCAAATTGTGGAGTACAGAGGCAAATAAATAAACGATGGGTCTTTGTCCTGAGCATTATGGAGGTCACTGTATCTATCGATATGCTTCAGAATACTTTTTGCCATAACAAGTAGGATTCTGCACATATCCTGTTTAGTCATCCTACATATCCACATGTCCTCAAGTTGCTGAGGTCATCTGTTAGTTTTTTACTGAATGAGTAGGAGGGAAGGAGATTTTTTTGGTAAAGCCCTAATTTTACCCTTGCCGTCATCTTTCATTGCCATGGTGACTCAGATGAAAAACTACAACAAGCCTCTTACTCAAGTTACAGAATCGACAGTAATATTTATCTGTTGAAAGAGCAGTGGTGCATTCCTTTCGTGTTCTTTCCTGTTGTTATGGTATGTTATAACTCGACCGACAGTGCTTTGGAAAATAGAGCGAAAATCCGCAGATTCTGTGAATCTGAACCACAGACACAATGCCAGAAGCACTCAGCAGGTCGTGGCATTTGTAGAGAGAAGGGAAGTCACTGATTTGGGTCAATGGTTTTTCATGAGAGCTGGCACAATGGGAAAGTGGGAAGGATGGAAAGCCGGAATGTTGCTGGGATCAGTCTTGTCACTTTTTCAGAATTAATATGAAGGTAGGAGATGGGGTGTTGACTAAAGTCGTCAAAGAAAATATTATTATTCATTCCAGCAGTTAGAGTCAAAAGAGATAAAATGAAAAGGAATGAATTGAAGTTGAAACAACCAGTAAAAAACGTTTGCTTTTTAACTGTTGAATCAACTATCAAATCCTTAGAGTTGAAACGTGGCTGTAGGAGAGATGCTATTCCTTGACCTTGCATTGGGCATCATTGGATCAGCATAGAAGGTCAAAGACAGGTGGCAGTGGAAGTAAGGTGGCCAAACAAAATGACAGGTGATTGAACGACCAGCGTGAATGAAGGTATTCTGTAAAACAACCTCCCTGTTTGTATTAGCTGCTCTGTTGTGTGGGAAGCCATTTCTTGAGCACTGAATTGGAAGAGGTGCACGTGTATCATTACTTAACGTCGAAGGAATGTTTGGTCATAGGCAGGCCAGGAATGGAGGGATATGGAGCATGTGCAGGCAGATGGGATCAGTTTAGTTTGACATCATGGTTGGCACAGGCATGGTGGGCCTTTTCCTGTGCTGTACCATTCTATGTACTGTAAATACCTGTAAAATTCTTAAGGGATTGGACAGGCTAGATGCAAGAAAAATATTCCCAATGTTGGGGGAGTCTAGAACCAGGGGTCACGATTTAAGAATAAGGGGTAGGCCATTTAGGACTGAGATGAGGAAAAACGTTTTCACCCAGGGAGTTGTGAATCTGTGGAAGAGAGAGTTAGATATAGCTCTTGGGGCTAATGGAATCAAGGGTTATGGGGGGAAAAGCAGGAACAGGGTACTGATTCTGGATGATCAGCCATGAATCAGCTGGCTTGAAGCATCAAATGGCCTACTCCTGCACCTACATTCTATGTTTCTATGTTCTGTGTATCTCTCGGCCTTCTTTAATATTTTGTATTAACACTTTAAAAAAATGCAATTGAATTAGTGAGACAGGATTCCCCCATTCATAATGTCTTGCTCACTATTTCTGATCAGCCCCAGGCTTTCCAACTGTTCAAAAACCCGAGATGTTTGGATTGTGCCTAGTAACTTGAATCACTGACTTAAGGCTCGCCTGCTATTTCCTGCTGCTCTTATATAAAGGAACAACATTAGATATTCTCCAATCTACTATCAGTGCCACAGCTATCTCCTCCATAGCTCCCTAGATCTGGAATAGATCTCATCCAGTCCTGGGGATTTATTGACCTTGGGCTGCATGGTCAATAAATCTCTCGGACTTCATCCCCTTGCATGGGAATCCTTCTCCTTAAAGCTGACCTGCTCCAGATTATTAAATATCCCTATGAACTCACCACCTTCCATGTCCTTCGCGTTGGTGAATGCAGATGAAAGGTATTCATTTTGAATCTTGCTCACTTCTCCTTGCTCCACATTAGATCACTCCGTTTGGCCCCAAAGGGGTCATGTCTTTCCCTCAATACCCTCTTACTCTCAACGCAGTTATAGACGGTCTTGAGATTCACTTTAATCTTGACAATGATATTTCATGCACCCTATTTTCTTCTTCTGATTTCTTTCTTAAGTTCTCTCGTACACATTCTATATTTCTCAAGACACTTTTAGTTTAGTTTAGAGATACAGCGCGGAAACAGGTCCTTCGTCCCACCAAGTCCGCTCCGACCAGCAATCCCCACACATTAACACAAGTCTACACACTTTAGGGACAATTTACACTTATACCAAGTATGCAAACCCAAGCCAATTAACCTACAAACCTGTAAGTCTTTGTAGTATGGGAGGAACCTGAATATCTCGGAGAAAACCCACGTGGTCACGGGAAGAATGTACAAACTCTGTACAGACAGCACCTGTAGTCGTGATCGAACCCTGGTCTCTGGTGCTGTAAGGCAGCAACCCTACCCCTGTGCCATCATGCTGCACAATCCCCTCCTTGATCTCAGTTGCCCATACCTACCCTGCGTTTCATTTTGTTTAACTGATTTTCAGTTTTCCTTCAACATCCTTGGTTGTGCAAGCTCCTTAATTTTGCCATCTTTGCCATTCACCCTTACTGGCATATGCTACTCCCAGTCAGACAAAGGGAAGGGCTTCCTTTGTCCTTGACCATACCAACAATCTCCCCATTCAACAAAGTATCCTCCGTAATTTCACCACCAGGCACATCCTGCACTCTGTCTCCTTTCACCATTCTGAAGGGTCCACTCCTTTTGATTCCCTGGTAGACTCTCCAACCAACCATAGATAGACACAAAATGCTGGAGTAACTACGCAGGACATGCAGCAAGTGTAGGAAAGAACTGCAGATACTAGATTAAATCAAAAGTTGACACAAAATGCAACATTTCCTAATCGTTTCCTTATTCCCGAGTAACTCAGCGGGACAGGTAGCATCTCTGGAGAGAAGGAATGGGTGACATTTCAGGTCGAGACCCCTCTTCAGATTGATAGTCAGGGTAGAGGGAGTCTAGAGATATGGAAGGGTGAGGTGTGAAAACGATGGATCAAAGCAGATAAGGAAATGTAGAATGATTTTTTATTAGCGATGGGAAGGTGACAAGGAGGCATACAATCAGTAAAATTAATCGGAAGGACAGAGATACAAGTCGGAGAACTCCTACGGAGTTTGTACATTCTCCCTGTTACTGTGTGGGCTTTCTCTGGGTGCTCCAGCTTCCACCCACACTCCAAAGGTGTACATGTTTGTAAGTTAATTATCTTCGGTGGGTTGTAAAATTGTATCTTATGTGTGGGATAGTATTAGTGTACGGGGTGATCTCTGGTTGGTACAGACTCGGTGGATGCTGTATTTCTAAAATCTAAAAAAACCCTATCATTTTATCACTTCCCACCAGACAAGGATGCAATGTTCTTCCAGGTGAAGCAGCAATTCATATAAACATGCGAATTAGGGCCAAAAGTAAGTCATTTCATAAGCCCATGGCTTACCTAAATGTAACTGTGACTTTTCACTGCCTTGGAAGAATCTATCTCAAAAGTCAAAGATCTGTCTCTGCTTCTAGTGCCCTTTTTGGAAGAGCATTCTAAAGACCGATAATCCTCTGGGAGACAAGGTTTACTGTATCTATTTCTTAAACAGCCAACCCATTATTGCTAAACGGATCTCCAATTCCTGACTTTTTTTTCACAGAAGGAAATATCATCTCCAGATCCACCCTGTCAAGACCTCTTGGGGTCCTATATGTTCCAATCAACTCACCTCTCTCTATTCTAAACTCTAGTGGATGTAAGCCTAACATGGCAAAGCATTCATCATAAGGCAACCTATCCATTCCAGGGCTCTCGCTTAACTTTTTTTCCCTGTTGCCAGCCAGGCAAACTTGGTAGCTTTTTAGGTTGCCAAATGACAGTTTAGGTGGTCATTTAAGACCGTTTGCATGACGCGTGCGATAGTGTGCTCGGACGAAGTGCGTAGTTACCAGTCGGAATTATGCTCAATGAACCATTCACATATTATTTCTGCTTCAAATAAAGTCCCAAACTAAACATATTCACCAATCAAGACATGATATATACCACAATGACATGCAGCAAAATTATAATGCAGTATCTCAACTCTTTTTACACATTACAATTAATGCAATTTCTATTAGTTCTTTCCACTTCCAAACTAAAATGTGGTTGGATTATTCAGCGTATGATCAACCTGTGTCAATAAACCCTGTACCATGGTAACATATATGTTTAACCATGCACACTACAGATTGATGCAAGCATGTTTTCTCTGAAGGACCGAAAATGACCATAACATGCCCATAGCATGGGTTGTTATTGCTATTGGTCCAGAAACACTCTCGCTTCCCACATAATTTATCCACAACAAAATATACAGGTTGCAAGGAAATTTCTATAAGCATTTTATGATAATAGCTGTTAAAACCGACTATACCCATCTGACAAGTTTAACATTACACTAATTGACAACAGATGGCCAAAGGACATAACTGCAGCAAATGTTCTTTTGGTAATATATTTAAAGGTGTCAAGACGCCCCATTACCAGATATCCAGATTTGATGTACGTGTTGTGAACAGCAATGAAGATACCCAGTTTGTAAGCACCATATTTAAATAAAATTATTGATAAACGCTTTTCCATCATTCCCACTTCAGAATTAACGTTAAAATTTCAACTGAAATATCTCCTGACCAAATTTGTGATGTATATGATCGACTGTAGAAGTAAAACCTGGATTAATCCAATGTATAGCTCATTAAATAACTACAGTACTGATACTCCATATTAAGAGCATTGATTTGCCGTTAAAATGAATTTTGTAATAATGTGTCAACGGCAGCAGTGAAAATCGAACACTGCGGCTTTAATGTTTCACGTGTTCACAATATAATTAATCCATCTTTATGGACTAAAACAAACATTTCCAGCACAATAGGGTCAAGTAGGGGTGTGTGTGTGAATCAGTGCGGGGTGGATAGATGGCGGGGGTGGGGGGTTAGAAGGCAGTCGGTGCAGAATGGATGGATTGAGGCAGGTGAATTAGTACGTGTTGGTTGGAGTAGGTAAAATTGTGAGGGGAGAGCACGGGGGATGTCAGTGGTGTTGAATGGGGGGGTTCAGTACGGGATGGATGGGGGTAGACAAAAGTGCTGGAGAAACTCAGCGGGTGAGACAGCATCTATGAAGCGAAGGAAATAGGCAATGTTTCGGGTCGAGACCCTTCTTCAGACTGTTCCCCCATTCTTCTTGAATTGGAGGATCAGTACAAGATGGATGGGGGGTGGTCAGCGCAGGATGAATGCAGGGATCAGTACAGTGTGGATCGCAGGGGCTGTGCAGGATGAATGGGGTCACTACAGGATGAATGAGGGCAAGGTGCAGGGTAAATGGAGGGTGGGTCAGTACGGGATGAATGCGTGGATTAGTACAGGATGGATGGGGGATCAGACGGTGCAGGATGGGATGGGAAAGGGGTAAGTACAGGGTGAATTGGGGAACCAGTGTAGGATGGATGGGGGGGGGGGGAGGCAAGAGAGGGAGGAGGGGGTGGAGGGTGGGGGGGAAGGAAGGTCACGCTCCTCAGACAACATCGCCCCGCTGCCTTGGCCATTGGGATTCCTCGCCACCGCCTCCCTCCTCCGCCAGCCAACAGCAAGGTGCGGGGCCGAGCTGTGCAGCTCAAAGATCCTATAGCTATAGGATCTTTGGTGCAGCTGCTTCAGAAGGGTTGGAGCGAATGACGGGACTTGTACAGCGGCAGCAGCGGCCGCGATAGCGGCTCCATCTCCTCATCCTCTCTCACTCCGCCCACCCTGATAAGGGCCGCTGCTTGAAAATCCGCTAACGGCGCTTTCAAAACAAACCCTCCCGCACGCCGAGGCAGGGAGGAGCAAAGATCTTATAGCAGAGCAAGATAGACCACTCCTCCGAAATCCAATGGACTGACGTGTAGTACGTGACGGAACGTCACGGCCGCCAATTCTTAATGCGACCCGCTGAAATCCAAAGCAAAAGATTATAGAGCTCCTCTATAATCTTTGATCCAAAGCAAAGATCCTCGAGTATCTTGTAGCGGGAACAGCCCCCTCCTTTGCGTAGTTTCCCTTGCATTGTATTGTGCAGTTTCCCTTGTATTGCTTTAACACACACTGCACAAAATTAAATTTAACGTATATATATTTTATATATTTATATGAATGTGTGTCTGTGTGTGAGAGGCAAGTTAGAGATAATTAAGTTTATTCTCATGGATCAGAAGCAACTTTGATTTAAATAATCAATTAATTCATTTGTCTTGTAAGATGATATAGATAAACCATAAATGCGATTATATATATAATTATATAATAATAATAAATATATGCATATATATATATTTATACACATACATATATATACACACATACATATATACACACATACATACACACGTATACACACGCACAAATGCACACATACATATGGATACATTTATATGCATACATACACACATATATAAGCATATATATACATACATATATACACACATATATGCATATATATTTATACATATGATCATTTTCCAACGATCAATAGAATTACGATCAGTTCCTGTGGATTGGAGGATAGCTGATGCTATCCCACTTTTCAAGAAAGGAGCGTGAGAGAAAACGGGGAATTACAGACCAGTTAGCCCGACTTTAGTGGTATGAAAGATGCTGGAGTCAATTATTAAAGATGTAATAATGTGGCATTTGGATAGCAGTAAAAGAATTAGTCCAAGTCAACATGGATTGATGAAAGGGAAATCATGTTTGACTAATCTTCTGGATTTTTTTGCCGCAAGGCTTGGTGTTGGGGCCGCAACTGTTTACCATATATATTAATTATTTGGAAAAGGGAATTAGGAGCAAAACTAATGCATACATACCTATATATTTAAATTCATCTGATAAGTTGGTCAAATAACATGGGCACCTTCTTGCTTTTTTTGAGACATGGATTTTTTTAATGTGTATGTCTCATAGCAACACATTTGTGGGTCAGCAGTATTTTGTACCAACCCCCACAATTTCAAATAATTCTAAATTGAACTTCTTAAACAAGGAAAACAATTTTTATTTACATCATTTTGTGTGGCTGTCAAGGTGGCTGTGGTGACTGTAATTATGAGACTGCCGGGCAGTATCACTGTGAATGGCGGTGGCTGTGTGTTTCAATGCAAGTGTGAAAAGGAGAGTAAATTTAAAGAGACAATGTGAGAACCATCAGGGTTTCATCCAAGAACCAATTTGAAGGCAAGGTTCCATCAATTACAATATTTTAATTGAAAATCTTACTCTTAATATTCTTCCTAATTAGGCTTTTTGTGTTCCCTCTTGAACCTTGTGTCTCCCAGAGCCTCTGGGAAGGTTCTGGAGATACAATAATCCAATCTTGAGGCAAATAACCATCTTTAAAACTGGCATTGCCGCTGCCTTTAATTCTACATTCTCCGAGGATGCTGGATGCCGTGACAATCTCTTGCAACAAGTACAGAAAAGCAGTCAACTGCAAAAAAGATCAGAGAGGAAAGAGTATGGAAGGGAAAGGCTTTTCAGAATCATAATCAGATTTTATTTGCCAAGTATGTTTTGCAACATACAAGGAATTTAATTGGCCAGGTCAGTCATACAATTAAAAGCAACAGCACTCAAAAACACATTTTAATACGGACATTCACCACAGTGACTCCTACACATTCCTCACTGTGATGGAAGGCGAAATAAAGTTCAAGTCCCTTCCTTTTGTTCTTCCTCGGTCGGGGGCCTCAAGCCCCCCGTTCAAACTCCGTTCAATGGTGAACTCCTCTTGGTCTCCAGGCCTATAGTGCTGCACAAATCACTGCACCACATGCATCTATTTATTCCCTTTTCACATGGTTCATGCAGCTGGATATTAACTTGCCGACATGGAAAGAGATGCAGTGAGCATTCAATAGTTCAGACTTCTGGGTGAATTAAGGGGCTGCTTGATAGGCTGAGGGTAATCGAGATTGGCTGATTGTCATTCTTTTGGAAGAACTGATGGAAGTTCTTATGGAAAAGCTGATGAATTGACTATGGGATGAGCTGGTGGGCTCGAGGATTGCTGGATGAGTGTTCTAGAAACATAGAAAATAGGTGCAGGAGGAGGCCATTTGGCCCTTCGAGCCAGCACCGCCATTCATTGTGATCATGGCTGATCAGCCCCAATCGATAACCCGTGCCTGCCTTCTCCCCACATCCCTTGATTCCACTAGCCCCTAGAGATCTATCTAACTCTCTCTTAAATCCACCCAGTGATTTGGCCTCCACTGCCCTCTGTGGCAGGGAATTCCACAAATTCACAACTCTGAGTGAAAAAAGTTTTTTCTCACCTCAGTCTTAAATGGCCTCCCCTTTGTTCTAAGACTGTGGCCCCTGGTTCTGGACTCGCCCAACATTGGGAACATTTTTCCTGTATCTAGCTTGTTCAGTCCTTTTATTCATTTATATGTTTCTATAAGATCCCCTAGCATCTAACAAGAGTGTTTTATTGTCATGTAGAACAATTTCCTGCATCTAGCTTGTCCCAGATAGAACAATTAAATTCTTACTTTCAGCAGCACAACAGAATAGTAAGATTAAACAAGAACTTACCAGTTTGAAGTTTGATCTGTATTTTATGAGGAGTTACGATGAGGGATTACATGAAGAAGCCCGCCAGGCACATGCGTGTCATTCTTCAAAGCAGCGGTGTGGAATCACAGATAACTGTAATGACTATACATAGTAAGATTAGAGAAGAGGTACAAGTTAAGTATATGATCAGGGTGGGAGCGGAGGGGACGTAATCCCTCATCGTAATTCCTCATAAAATACAGATCAAACTTCAAACTGGTAAGTTCTCGTTTAATCTTACTATTTTACTTCGGAGTCACGTGAGTGACTACGTGAAGATTTTGAAGCTCTGTGATTTCATGCCGTGGAACGAGTCCATGCATCACGTCTGCCTTGACTGTTGGGAGGAATTGTGTTAACATAATTTGGATATGAATTCGACATTGAAATCATAAAATATTTAACACAAGTTTATAACCCCTTTTATATGGGTTAAATTAATTTACAGAACTTAAATTATTTCTGCAAATGTTCCAGGTTTCATTACTGGTTTATTACAAAATAATTGGAATGTTTTCCCCTCCAGACCATCCTGCTGCCTTGAGGGTTTGGTCCATTGGTACATCCAACTGTATCGCTGCCGACGTAGCTGCAGCCCTGGTGGAAAGAGATTTTAAAATTTTAGTATCCACCCCAGCCTGTGTTTAGCAACTGTTTCAGCCATCTTGAGATGGTCTGGACCGTCACTCTTGGTGTGGTTGCTAGTGGCTGATAAAAATGTGCCTTTTCATTGCCTCTTAGGATATTCGTTTTCTCCATGTATAACGACAGATGTTTATTATACACAGACGGTCATCTGTTGGGTATGACCTAATTGTATATTGAGGCCTGCTGATCCCTTTTTCTGTTCTGCTTACTATCTCATAAATGTGAACGTAATATTTTCTGTTGAGAAAGTCATGTTGTCCAATCTAGTTTTTGCAGTGACTGTATCCTCTGTGCCATGACCAATACCATTAGCATGACCGTTTTAATGTCAGTCTGTGTAAGGACAGAACTGTAGCTGGAGACCAATTCCTGAGCATCTTCATGATTATACTCACATCCCATATATGGGAGTATCTGGTTCTCCTCATAGGTTTTGTACCAGTGGGTCAGTCCCAACAGTGTAATGGTCTGTCCCCTGCCATAGGTAAGTCGATAGGGCACTTCTGGCGCAGTTGATGGCACTGTAACTAAGCCCCTCATCATAGAGGAGGCCTGCCAGATATTCCAGAACAGATGGGATGTTCATGTCTCTGATTCCATGTTTGATACCACTGGGAACCATGGTTGAGTAGGCCAATCGGGTACTACCAATTCCAGATGCAGAGTCTAGTTGTATTTCTTTGATACCCGACTGATCTCTCTCTGGATACACCATTGCCAATTTGTATAGCCAGATTGTCACAGATGTCAATTTGTTTCCACCCTGTGGTTAATGTATGCTACCACGGTGGTATTGGTTGCTCCGCACCCAAGGGTACTGGCATCAGTTTGCAGTACCATGGAAAAGGTTACTGACAATGTTTGGATAGGAACAAGGCCAGATGTTATCTATCCACCATTTAGTTCCATTTTAGCCTGATTGGTAGTTTCACAGATCTGTCAAGTGACCTGCATAATTTAGAGTGCTTGTATTTTGCTCTCTATAAGTTTTGGTAATGTAGAGGTCCAAATTTGTGTGGCTGGAAAGGCAGCCATCATTATGCCAATTACTTTAGCTACCAATCTGATGGATGGTTTGCTGATGTCAGTGAGGTTATTATAAGCCTGTAGCCTTTTCCTTAGGCAGAGTCACCGAAATGTGAACTTAGTCAATGGTGAAACCCCAGGCAGTCCATAGTAGTGGAAGATGTTAGTTTAGATTTAACTGGATGAAATGAATCTCAGTTCCGCAAATAACTTTTTTGTGGCTGTTACAGTTTGTTTGGCCAAATCCAAAGTTTTTGCCCATAATGAGTATGTCATCTAAATATGCCATGACCATGTGTGTACGTTTCCGTAGAAACGCTTGGGCTGGTTTCAAATTTTTTGTGAACAGCCTGGGCTGATGATAACCCATTTGGCAGCGCTTTGTACTGCTAGTTGTCCCATCCAGTTGAATTTGAGTAACATCTGTGGTCACCTCGTATAGGCACTGAATAGTAAGCATCTTTTAAAATTGATGCTGGCCATTGAAGTGACCTTTGGGAATTAATTGTTAAGCAGTAACAAGGGTATCTATTTTGTCAGATCATTGATGATGCGATGACCATCATCTTTTTGTTTTTGATAAATATATTGGACACGAATTTTAATGGTTCATGTTGAGTTTTTTCAATTACACCTTTTATGTGAAGCCGTTTCAGTTCAGCTTGCGCTTTTGATTTCCTTTATCAGAAAGCACGAACATTCGGTTCAGTATATGCTGAACTGGAGGGCTGTACTTGTGTATAAACTCTGTTGTATATCCCTGGATACTGCTTAAGATGTAGGTATTGGTTGTTATCATGCTCCATGCATTCAGAAGAGAGTGTAATCTCCACCCAATCTCCGTGCCCACTGTTTGTAGGGAACCAGACCCACCTACCTCCATGTTACTAGTGGCAGGTTTACCTTTTTGTAGGTTCTTCGCTGTTGTTGTAGCGCTGGGTCTGGATTTACGGTTTGGTTGGCGTTGGAGGTCCCGCATCTTCTAGGAAGGCCGGCCTGGGCCATGGCCGTAAAAGACTCATGTTTTGAGTACCGGTCCTTCGAGCTTTCACCAGTTCTGCTGGTGGGTGCTTGGGGGTGCCAGTAGGTTCTCTTGTTCCTGCACCCCCTGCACTCTTTATTCTTCTGCGGACCCCTCTTCCAGGTCAGCCCAGAACTGACCCGCAGTGCTCCCCTCTGATGGGGTAGAAGCACTGTGCAGCCCTCAAAGAGGTACTGCTGTGGGTTTATCATAGGGCCCACAGTGACCCGACTCCATCTCCCAGATTCTGTCACGTTGGAGCAAAGCTCCATACACCGCTTCTTCCCGCTCCAGCGCTCTCGGGCACTGGCCGCCGGCGGTTATGCAAAGTCGGACTCCTCTGAGTCCACGAGCTTGTTTGTTTTGTGTCTAGCCTTACCGCCCGGCCGCGTGGATCTGGCCGGTGCGGAGGCGACATCAGGCACAGCTGATCCCACTACGGGTGATCCAAGTGCCGCTGGCTGCTGCTGGCTGCCCGCTGCTCCACGGTCCTCTTTCTCCAGCTTTGTCCTTCCTTCCGTGGAGTGGATATGGCCGGTGTGGAGGATATCTGGCACAGCTGATTCCATCTAACCCACCAGCTTTGTCGCAGCCCGTTGTTTCTGCACCTGCAATCAGCATGGAAATACAAAAAAGACCGCAGCTCTTACCTGCAGGTCCAAGTTGTTGCTACGGGTGAGCGTCGTTCCAACCCGTCTGCTGCCGTTTTTGACTTGTCAAATCAACGGCCCTATTTGAATGGTCTCCCGCCCGGCCGTGGTGTTCTGGCCGGTGCGGGACCCCAGGTCAGCACTGCTCTCCTTATAATGGGAGTTAAACGTGCCTATGGCGGCTGCTGCTGCCGGCTGCCTGCGACTCCGCTGTCTTCCCCAGCCAGCTTT
The DNA here is from genome assembly GCF_028641065.1 of Leucoraja erinaceus. Taxonomy (NCBI): domain Eukaryota; kingdom Metazoa; phylum Chordata; class Chondrichthyes; order Rajiformes; family Rajidae; genus Leucoraja; species Leucoraja erinaceus. Next base: position 58,984,216 of record NC_073378.1, on the reverse strand, counting down.
ACTAGCAGCACTATGGACAGTCCTTTGTCCAGCTTCCCCTCCTGTACAGACCCAGTGTGGGGAAACATTCGTTTTTTGCTCCCTCTCCCGCCCGTTGCGGGAGCGAGTCGGGAGCGAAAGTCGGGCACAGCTATTCCTATTACAGGAGCCGACTCCGGTCGCAGCTGTTGTCCCCTGTTGCGCTTACTCCACCTGGCTTAGCCACGGCAGGAGCGCAATCTCATTTTGTCCCCTAATTTTAAAAAGGGGGCAGAGCACTAATACAACCCACTGTTGTGTAGGTTGTTGGCTCCGTTTTTCTCCACCCGTATGGGGTGAAGTTGGCACTCGCTCCCGTTATGGGAGATAGTGGTGCCGACGTCCGTTGCTGGCTGCCTGCTGCTGTTCAGCGGCAGCTCGGCAGCCTTCCTGCAAACAAGAAGAAAAGGTAAGGAAATCTCTTACCTGTTCCGCAGCCCCAGACCCATGTAGCGTCGGTCCTTGGGGCTGTTGTCCGAGTTGTCGGACTGACGGCTCTGGAGTACTCCCTTGTCGGCGTTTTCTCCCGGAGCTGAAGTCGCACGAACTCCCGCTAAGGGAGACTGTCGTGCCACCGGCCGTTGCTGGCTGCCTGCTGCTTGCAGACTCCTCCCCCGCCAGCTTTCAACAGCCTTCTGTAGAAAAAAGGTAAGTATGGAACGATGTTCCCTTACCTTACTGTTGCAGGTTCGAAACCCTGCCGTTCGGGAGGAACGTCCTTCCTCCCGAAAATGACGAGTTGCAATGCGTGTAGCGCAATGACACGCATGCGCCTGGCGGGCTTCTTCACGTAGTCACTCACGTGACTCCGAAGTAAAATCTGTAAACATAGTACACTGTAAACAATATGATAAGATATCCCCTCATCCTTCTAAACTCCAGTGAATACAAGCCTAGTCTTTTCAATCTTTCCTCATATGACAGTTCTGTTAGGTTATTTGATGGTTAGGACAGGTTTAGAGGGGTATGGGCCAAATGCAGGCATGTGGGACTAGTGTAGATGGGACATGTTGGCCAGCGTGGGCAAGTTGAGCTGAAGGGCCTGCTTCTACGCTGTGAGACTCTATGACTAGGTGATCTGTTGAGGCTGCTGGTATGCCATGAGGAACAATGGGCATGGACCTTTGTAAACCACCACCTGGTTGAGTCTCCTTGAGTCACCATCGGCATTGATAACATCAGTCAGGGGTTGATGATCTGCAAAAAACAAGTTGGTCTCATTCTTGTTCTCTCATGCGATACAGGCAGCAGCTCTGAACTGCCTGTGTTTGCCCTCTTGGCTGTCTTGTCAAATTACGCTGGAGATTAGAGTCACTCCTGAAACAAACAGTGCCTTGTGATCCACAGGGGAAAAAATAAAATCTAAATGCAGAACAATGGATGGTTTAAATCAAAGAAAATGATACAAAGAGGCCATTAGAGCAATACCGATCTAGGAAACTGAGAGCAGATTTTACAATGCATTTAAACCTCTCCCATTTTTATGAGATGCATTCCTGGAATATGTAGGAAGTTTATTGTAACCTAGTGCCCTAGTGGATTAAGGGTGGCATGGTGGTGCAGCGGTAAAGTTGCTGCCTTACAGTGGGTGCTGTCTGTACAGAGTTCGTACATTCTCCCCGTGACTGAATGGGTGTTACATAGAAACATAGAAATTAGGTGCAGGAGTAGGCCATTCGGCCCTTCGAGCCTGCACCGCCATTCAATATGATCATGGCTGATCATCCAACTCAGTATCCCGTACCTGCCTTCTCTCCATACCCTCTGATCCCCTTAGCCACAAGGGCCACATCTAACTACCTCTTAATATAGCCAATGAACTGTGGCCTCAACTACCTTCTGTGGCAGAGAGTTCCAGAGATTCACCACTCTCTGTGTGAAAAAAAGTTCTTCTCATCTCGGTTTTAAAGGATTTCCCCCTTATCCTTAAGCTGTGACCCCTTGTCCTGGACTTCCCTAACATCGGGAACAATCTTCCTGCATCTAGCCTGTCCAACCCCTTAAGAATTTTGTAAGTTTCTATAAGATCCCCTCTCAATCTTCTAAATTCTAGAGAGTATAAACCAAGTCTATCCAGTCTTTCTTCATAAGACAGGCCTGCCATCCCAGGAATCAGTCTGGTGAACCGTCTCTGCACTCCCTCTATGGCAATAATGTCCTTCCTTAGATTTGGAGGCCAAAACTGTACGCAATACTCCAGGTGTGGTCTCACCAAGACCCTGTACAACTGCAGTAGTACCTCCCTGCTCCTATACTCAAATCCTTTTGCAATGAAAGCTGTTCTCCGAGATCTTCGGTTTCCTCCCACACTCCAAAGACATACAGGTTTGTAGGCTTGGTACAAGTGTAAATTGTCCCTGGTGTGTGTAGGATGGTGTTAGTGTGCGGGGATCGCTGGTCAAAGCGGACGCGGTGGGCCAAAGGGCCTGTTTCCGCGCTGTATCTCTGTAAGAAATAGAAGCAAGGATAAGCCATCTAAGTTCACACCACCATCAGTAAGATTATTGTTGATCCTGCACCTCAACACCTTATTCCCACATTCTCTCCATTATCCTTCATCCTTTTCGTATTTGAAAAAAAATATCTCTCCTTTCAAGGACTCGACTTCCACCATCTCACGCGATCAAGAATTCCAAGATTCCCAGCCCTTGAGTGAAGAAACTGCTCCTTGTCTCATTACTAAATATCATGACCCATATTCTGAGACTTTGGCCCTCGTTCTAGATCACCAGACCAGCCGCAATCTCCACCCACGAGTCCAATCTAAACAGAGATAGACACAAAATGCTGGAGTAACTCAGTGGGTCAGGAAGCATCTCTGGAGAAAAGGAATAGGTGACGTTGCAGGTCGGAAGCCTTCTTCAGACTGCGTTCTGACACTTCTTCTTCTTCTTGCGTGCACAGCCTAAAGTTGTAGGACAACTTGTTCTATTTGATCTTATTTAACTGTGCACACCGGGTTGATTGCATTTGTCGAAACAGGGTGGACCACGTGAAGGTTGCAATCTCCCACCCCGCGTTTTGACACCAAAGAGCAAAATGTCCAACGTAGATACAATAATAAATCTTATCGCCATTTGCATTAGTTTTGTGCAGTTAACAAATCACAATTTCACACAATGTACATAAGACGGCAGTTATTTGACAAATACTCTGCAGTTCGGTGCAGGAGATCTTGTCGACGAGTATTCTGGACATACTGTTGACATCTGAAATTCCAGGAGATATCATTTAGGATTAACTAATAAGCAAAAAGATGATCATAACTACATGCCTGAACAATGGATGATATATCACTTAAATGCAATTGTTTTCAGTTGTGTGGAGATACCTGTATATTGAAGATGCTTTTTGCTTCTAATATGTCAATTTACCTTAAATGTAGAAGAGCATATTAAAATCTTCTTACAAAGATCATTAAATATTTTCTTTCTATCCTCTTTTGGACCCAAGACACTAGCAGGGCTGCCAACTCTCACAAAGAGGGAAGGGAGGGAGAGAGGGAAGGGAGGGAAGGGAGGGAGGGAGAGAGGGAGAGGGAGATCGAAGAAAGAGGGAGAGAGAGATCGAGAGAAGAGAGGGAGAAGGGGGGAGAGGGAGATGCGGGGAGAGGCAGTTGGGGGGGGGGAGGGAGAAGGGGATAAGGGGGGGGAGAGAGGGGGGGGAGAGGGAGGGGGGGGAGAGGTAGAAGGGGGGGAGAGGGGGACAGGGGGACAGGGAGAAGGGGGACAGGGAGTGGAACGAAAGCACATTATAACGCGCAGCCGTCCCATTCCGACCAAAGATTATAGAGCAGAGCTCCTGTCGTATCTTTTATTGCAGCCGCCGCCGAACCCCCCGGCCCACCATTGCACCCAAAGATGATAGATAATATTTGATTGCACCCTTTTTCACTGCGGGCTTGTGATCTTTGCTTGTGATGTCTCGACAATTCGAGGGTTATAACGGGTAACAGCCACCGCGTTCTCGGACTTGAATCTGAGCTCGAAAAATCTCGTGGTCACTGGGCCTAATGTGTCCCGTGGGCCATATTTTGGAGACCAATCCCTTACAAAAACAAAACCAAAAACGTACAGAAGTGTTAAAATTGTCTTTATTATTATGGTAAGTAAAGATCTATTAAAAATAAGTCTAATAACTTTCTAATGTACCGACAAACCTAGTTTCCCAATGGCTGTTGATGGGAGAACAGAAAATAACATTTTCACGACAGAATATCGAGTGAAAATAATAATAATATTTTCTCATCTTTTCTATTGGGGAACCTAAAGAATGACAGGTCGGGTCGTTGAGATTTACGATTAGAACAATTGATAGCAAAGATCAAGCTCTGCTATAAGATCTTTGATTGATAGCAGAGCAGTGATGTGAAGATTTAGATAAGGACGCCATGACAGTGTGGGGGAAGCCCAATAAAATGTCTCAAAAAATGGCGTCGACAATCACACATGTCATACTACGCGTTTTTCGAGGAGTGGTCTATCTTGCTCTGCTACAAGATCTTTGGGGAGGAGGGAGGCCTCGGCGTGCGGGAGTGTTTGTTTTGAAATTGCCGTTAGTGCGTTTGCAAACAGCGGCCCTTATCAGGGTGGGCGGAGTGAGGGAGGATGAGGAGATGGAGCCGCTGTCGGGGCCGCTGCTGCCACTGTTCGGGGCCCGTCATTCGCTCTGACCCTTTGTCACAACGCACCTAGTATCTTTGCCCCACATGACAGCCGTCGCCGACACGAAGCGTCGCGTTCCTTTTCTCCAGAGATGCTGCCTGACCCGCAGAGTTATTCCAGTTTTTTGTGTCTATCTTCAGTATAAACCAAGTTGCCAAGCAGGGCAAAATGACTCGCCGTTTAGATTGCCCGGCGGCACTTTGGGTGGTCAGTGGCAACCGCTAATTTTGAACCCTGCATTCCATACTTCGAGTCGAGTAAAACTTCTCCGAGCTGCCTCCAACACATTGACGCCCTTCCTTCAATAAGCAGACTTGTACTGCACCCAGTACTTGGGTACAGCCTCATGTGTGTATTATGTGTGAGGGACAAAGACAGCAAATTATGGAATACAACCTCCTGGCAGTTCCCTCCAAGTCACATTCTATTATCTCTTGGAAATCTATTACTGTTCCTCCACAATTACTAGGTTAAAATTCTGGAATTACCTCCCTAACAGCATTGTGTACCCACACCTCACGAACTGTGGCAGCTCAAGAACGCAGCTCACCTTGATCTTCTCAAGGGCTATTACGAGTGGGCAATTAAATGTTGGCTTAGTCTGTGAAGTGAACATTCCTTGAATGAATAATAAAAAATATCCTCCCTAGTTTTGTCCTCAATTTCCATCGCAATAAACAATAATGATCTGTTAGCTTTCTTAATTACTTGCTGTACTTGCAGAGTTTTTGCGATACGTGCACTGGGACGTACAGATCCTTTTGCTTCATGGAGCTCTGCAGTCTATCCCTTTTTTTCTGTCCAAAATGAGCAATTTTCCATTTTCACACATGATCCTTCATTTGCCAAAGCTTTGCCCACTAACACAATCTATGCATACACCTTTGCGGCCTCCTGGTGTTGTCTCCTCAACTTACTTTACTAGCTGTCATTGTGTTTTTGTTTAACTTTACACCTGCATCTTTAATGTCTTTATACAAGTCATTCACATGAATTGTAAAAAGTTGAGGCTCCAATTATTCCTTTGTCACATCTTGCCAACCGGAAATATATCCATTTATGCTAGTTTCTGTTCCCTATTCGCCAACCAATTTTCTATTTCCACCGATATAGTACCTCCTTGCACCATTGCCTTTTATTTTCCACACTGTTCCCCCCCCCCCCCCCCCCCCCCCCCCCCCCTTTGTGGAACCTTATCAAATGCGTTCTGGAAAGCTACACCCGTCTTGATCAAATATTGAATTTCCACTTTATCTTCTGCCCCTATAATCAAAGAACAATAAAATAGTCAAACAATGTTGACGACCTGATTACCTTAATTTTTTTTCCAAATGGTCCACGATTACAGATTTAAAAATATATAACAATTTCCCTACGACAGTTGGTATTTCCTGCTGTCGCCCTTTTTGGAATAAAGGAGTTGCTTTTGTTCGCACTTCCTTCAAACTGTTATTCATGGATTGGATTACTTATTTTCTGAACACCTGTTGAATCTACAAAGGTGATTCTTTTACTTTAATTCTCTGTCCCACTTCCACTCGGACGTCTCTGTCTGCATCTGTGGATGAAAATGGACTGTCAACTTTTCGGATTGAGATCTTTCCTCTGGACCCGGGAGAGAATTTCTTCACAGTAGGCACACCTTGACAAGATCTTGCAGTGCAAGCAGTAAAATGGAGACACAAAAGACTGCAGATGCTGGAATCTGGTGCATAAACAACAAACTGCAGGAGGAACTCAACAGGCCAGGTAGCATTTGTGGAGAGAAATGGATAGGCAACATTTTGGGTCGGGATCCTTCTTTGGGGCTGCAAATCTTGTGGTATCTTGCAATTATTGTTCCACTTTCCACTTGAATACTGAAACAATAATTATTTTGCTTTCTGAAGCTTTCATGCAAATTGATCCCCGTGCTTTGAAAATAATATTGACTATTTTGTAAAATTTTCTTTTGGAGTGTTTTGAACTTTTTCTGAATATAATAAAATCTCATCAGGATATCATTTTTCTTCCTTTTCTTTTTAAATTGTAATGTGCGAAAAAAAATATTGAACATTTGAAGATATTTGTTTATGAACAAATATTTTTTCTTCACCGCTGAATATGGAAACTGGTATTTTTACAAGAATGGAAAGTGATTGCAACCTATTTTTGTTGTATCTGGCCAGATATTTAATGTTTCATTTGATTGGGAATCGGACTTCCAGCAACAGCATATTTTCCACGTCAGGTACACTAATCCACATGAAGCCAAGGTAGTCCCGCCAGAAGAAACAGATTTTAAAAATGCTGATTGAACAGTAATTGCTTTTTAACGGGGGTCCATTGAATACAAACCGGCCAAGTGCACTTAACCTGATTTGCACGAGTTCCCTACATTGAGTTACATTGAGTTACTCACTGCCCTTGCCAGCCAGTCTTTCAACCCTTCACTCAATATAGCTGCTTTCTCAGCACCCAAGTCCCAATCCATGCCCTCCTTTCATCTCCTCCTACCACCCATTCTGGGCCATGATCTGGTTCCAGGTCCATATTGCTGGTCGCCACTCTTTTTCAAACCCCCGGACACAATACGACTGCTGTGGTAATGAAGGAAAGTAACTTATCTAAGAGGCCGACCTTATGGGGACATCTGAACTTAAGTAGGTAACATGCTGGAACCTAGAGCAAAACGCAAAGTGCCGGAGGAACTTATTGGGTCTGTGAAGGGAATCGCAGTGATAGGCGAGTATAGGTGAGGGAGGGGTAGACTGGTAGATCGGCAGGGAAAGTGGCAAAGACTAGAGATAAAAGTAGTCACAAAGGTGTTAGATATGGAGAGAAGAGGAGAGTTATATCTAGAACCAGAGGGTGGGATATTTATAGAAGGGGTTTGGGGGGGAGGAATAAAGGGGTTCTGCAAATTTATGGTTGGGTGTTCCGTTACATGGGGATGGTGGTAAAAACTTGCACGCAAACTGATTAGTATATACAAGCTCCTTCCCATAAGTTGATTAGTCATCTATATCATGAACTAAAACATTGAGTATCTGTACAACTGGCTAAAGATTCAAAAACAGAAACATTATTTATTCAGTTTCGTAAAATATCTCTGGATTTTGTTCTAAAATCCATGTTCTTGGCTCTTTTTTCTTGTGTTTAGTCCCAGGTGGACAACAGATTTCCCTTCTCTTGCCACCCTGGGCAGTATCGAGAATGAACTACTTCCATTCCACAGTGGAATATAGGCCACACTGAGGTGGCCTATATGTGTAAATCAGGTGATTTACAAGTACAGGTGCACAACCTTTTATCCGACGATCCAAATAACGAAAAGCTCCGAATAGCGGACATTTTTTCGGTCCTTGAAGAAAGGTCCTTGAAGACGTTCACCGAGGGCGGCCCGCAGAGGTGACAGCGGAACCTCCGGTCGGTCCTCGAAGAAAGGGGAACTAAATCCCCATTCATAAAAGAGAAGGTGAGGGTATATTGCGCCGGAGGGTTAATAATTTACAATTTGCTGCTGCCTGCCAGCTGAGTTAAAAAGTTCCCATGGTAGACTCATGATACACAGTGTATCGTGAGTCTTGCGTGGGAACTTTTTAACTCAGCGGGCAGGCAGCAGCAAATTGTCGCTCCCTTCAGTTTCACCCCACCTACACCCCTCTGCTTCCAGGCCATGTGTGTGACCCCTTCCCTCCCCTCTCCAGTTCCCCGCCCATTGCACCGGCGCGGGGGTTTTGCACTGCCTTCACGTCGGATCCAGTGCCAGTCACCGGAGACGTCAGGACCAACGGGACACCGCCCCCAGGCCCACTGCAAGCACGGAGATCCCAGAGACCCACAGCCAGCAGCAGCCCAGCCACGTTCCAATTCCAGAGGAACACGCTCCCCGTAGGGACCGAAGCTGATGGTGTGCAAGGTGCTTCTTGGTCTTGAGGTTGCGGATGAGGGGGCGTAGCTCGGGCTGTGACGTCTCCGGCCACCCCACTGTACAGGAGCTGAGACTGGAACTGTGGGGTTGTTTGCAGTTGCAGAGGGAGGGGGCAAGGGCGGTACAGTTCCCAGTCTCAGCTCCATTCCAGGGGGGTGGCCGGAAACGTCAGGACCAATGGGACACCGACTGCAAGCACGGAGATCCCATAGACTCACAGCCAGCAACAACTCTAGCCCAGCCCCGCTCCAACTCCAGAGGAACCCGGGTTGCGGATGAGGGGGCGCAGCTCGGGCTGTGGGCGAACTACCACTTGTCGCTGTAGCGGCGCATCGGGGAGTGGGTTCCTGATGGTCCTGACGTCTCCGGCCACCCGAAGCGCCGCTACAGCGACAAGTGGCAGTTCGCCCACAGCCCGAGCTGCGCCCCCTCATCCGGACACCGACCCCCAGGCCCCACTGCAAGCACGGAGATCCCAGAGACTCACAGCCAGCAACAACTTTAGCCCAGCCCCGCTCCAACTCCAGAGGAACCCGGGTTGCGGATGAGGGGGCGCAGCTCGGGCTGTGGGCGAACTGCCACTTGTCGCCGTAGCGGCCCATCGGGGAGCGGCTTCCTCTGGAGTTGGAGGGACAGGGAGACACAGCGGCTTTTGAGAATGGTGGGCAATCACTTCCAATGTTCTGCCCACACAGTCAGTACACCTCTCCTACACTTGTCTCCCGCACTAAGATCATCTCGCAGAGAATGATCCCAGCCTAACCCTCCCTATTCTCTCCTATTCTGCAAGAAAAAACTACATTGAAGACTCAAACTCGCGATCGAGTAACTGCCGGGATCGAGGCGCAAACTCGCGACCTTGCGGATATGAGCCGAGCACTCTACCACTGCGCCAGCCGTTAAAATCTACGCTAAAAATCTTCCATTCCGAAAGCCGAAAAATTCTGAGTTACGAAAAGTGTCCGGTCCAAAGGCTTTCGGATAAAAGGTTGTGCACCTGTACCTTTATAGAGTTTAAGAGGTGAAACCTGTAGATGCAGTAAATTAAAAAAAAAAAACTCGCTAATGCTGGAAATACTTATCATTACTTAAGGAGACTTAGCAAAAGCAATGTATCTGAAGAGCCACCCAGCCAGGCTATTCCAACAGTGCCTCCCATCTCAACAACATCTAATATCAAGTGGGACAAGAGCAGTAAGGGAATGAAACCATAACCAGCTGCTGGCTCTCCTCCAATTTGTACTCTGACTTACGTGGAATTGCTTCCCAGGTTCTTTGTCTATACAAGGAATTGCCGATGCTGGTTTGCAAAAAAAGGCACATTGTGCTGGAGTAACTCAGCAGGTCAGGCAGCATCTCTGGAGAACATGGATAGATGACGTTTCAGGTCAGGACCCTTGTTCAGACACTACATTTTAGTGTTCCACTGCAAAATCTCTTCAAGTTAATGCTACTAATAAGAGGTTCACATAAAGTGCAAGTGAAATGAATTTGCCAGCAGCAGTACAATAAACAAAAATCGCACAATACACAATAAAAACATTTACACAAACATCCACCACAGCATTCATCACTATGGTGGAAGGCACATAATTTGGTCAGTCCTCCTCCATTTTCATTCGTGATCGGGACCTCAATCCTCCGCAGTCGCCACTGCGGGCGTCTAGATGTACAGACAAGGTAAGCAAGTAAGTCTTGAATCGGTGCATCCCCACTGGAGACCGCGGCTTCAAGATGGTGTAGGTCGCAGGCCGGCGGTCGAAGATCTAAAGTCCCCGCCGCGCCTCAGCCAGAAGCACCGCAGACTGCAGGGCCACAGGGCTGGCGGTCGGAGCTCCTCTCCAGGGATCCCTGGCGAAGGACCCCGCTCCGGATGGTAAGTCCCATCTACGCCCGCGGTAGAAGTTGGCCGTGGGCCGGCAGTCGGAGCTCTTCTCCTCTGGGGTCCCCAACAAGGGATCCCAGGCTGCGGACACCGCGCCAGCTGGAGCTCCGCAGACCGTGGCTTCAGGCTGCCGTGGGCCAGCGAATGGAGCGCTTCCCTCCGGCGACCCCCCGCAAGGGCTCGCTCGCTCCGCGATGAAAGACCGCGCTGCGGCCACGGCTGAAGCCCCAGGCGCGTCTCCGGGAAAGGCCGCACTGATCCTTGCTTTTAGGCCACAGAGGAGGCAACATGGATAAAGTCGCCTCTCCGTGGAGGAGGTGGCCAAAATGGTTTCCCCCTTACCCCCCCCCACACAAACATTAAAAACATACATTAAAACACACGAAAAAATCAAAACAAGTTGAAAAAACTAACACGCTGCTGGCTTGCAGCGCCCCCACCAACTAATCCTTTTTTCCATACACCGATCCTGTTTTCCAGACCTGCTGCCTGACCTGCTGAGTTACTCCTGCACGTTGTCTTTTTTTGCAGTTGCTTTTGTAACGGGTATAGCTTGGACCCAATAGCAGCACAGAATCAGGCAGGTATAATTGGTCATGAACTTTATTACGATACTGTAACACAGAGTAGTAACACAGGACTGGGTACACCGTACTCACACAGAGGCTCAGGATTGAGCGAGGGTTCCGAAGAGAGACATAGTCGGGGTAGCGGAAGGTCCGGTAACCAGGAGATCCAACACACGATGCAAACAAACCAGTGAGGGACAGACGAAGGGAGAGTCGAAGCCAGGCAGGAAGTCGAGGAGCCGTTGCAGGGATACACCAAACAGCCCAAGAGAGAGGCAGACATAAACCAGGAGGTACGGGACGAAGGCCATGGTCGGGGACAGAAGGCGGAAGGTGATATCTGGGAAGACGACAGGACGGAATGGTCAGGGGCAGGCAGGTTCGAATCCGTGTAGTCAGTCAGGAAATCGCTGGAGAGTCTTGCATGAATGCTGAGAACAATCTGGCACAGTGTGAACGGTGAGGAGAGTCTATATACCGGGTTAATTGGTGATCAGAGGCAACCGAGTGCAACAGGTGAGGAGAGATGGGCTGATGAGAGGGGAGTGGCAGGCATGCAGGTGAGGAGAAGGAGGGACCGGTGGAAAAGTACTGGGAGGTGAAGTGGATGCGAATGAGGAGAGGGCAGACTGTGACAGCTTTGTCATCAGGTCTAAATATTGGGAGTATTGTAGCTGTAGGAATATCTTCCCATTGTAGGAGTCTCTTCACCAGAAGAAATGCAGCGGTCGTGATGGCAACATCATCTTAAAGGGCCTGTCACTTTTACTCGACTTTTTTCGGCGACCCGTCATAGGTCGTTACAGGTCGCCGAAAAATGTCAACATGTTGAAAATCCAGCGGCAACTGGAAACAAGGTCTTTGGGCGACTACTCACGACCATACAGGCTTCAACCCGCGACATGTCGCCAGGGTGTCACCTATATGGTCGTGAATAGTCTCCTAGAGTCTTTCCGGTTGCTGCTGAATTTTCAACATGTTCGAAATGTTCGGCGACCTATGACTGTTGCCAGCAGTCGCCGAAAAAGTTGGGACAGGCCCTTAAGGGCAATTTTGGTTGGGTAATAAATGCTGATCTTCCTGCCACACTTCATTCTTAAATAAACAGAAAAAGCATTTATTGCATCACATCACGTTCTCTATCTTGTTTACGCTATGATTAACACACTGTAGACTATGGCTGGAACAAGTTATTTGCAGAGGAATATGTGTTCCATTGAAACAAGTGACTCCTCAGCCAGCGAGCGACCTCTTTCTGTATGTTCAATTTGTTGGAATTGTAATTGCTACCTTTTTGTGGCTTCAGTGTTCAAACTATTCGCTCTGGTAGTCGGACACATTTTCATATGTCAATTATGACAATAGCTGATATAGTTGATATATGTGCAGCTCAGCAGGACCCTTTTAAAAATTGAGTTTTGATGAATATGTAGGTAAAATAGTAAGATTAAATGAGAACTTACCAGTTTGAAGTTTGATCTGTATTTTATGAGGAGTTACGATGAGGGATTACGTGAAGAGCCCGCTCAGCACGCATACGCGGCATACTTCAAAGCAGCGGTGTGGAATCACAGATAGACACAGTTATTGAAGTAAACATAGTAAAGAAAAGGAGACATCAGTTTATCAGTTTGACCCATATTATTGAGGGTGGGAGCGGAGGGCACGTAATCCCTCATCGTAACTCCTCATAAAATACAGATCAAACTTCAAACTAGTAAGTTCTCGTTTAATCTTACTATTTTTCTTCGGAGTCACGTGAGTGAGTGAAGAAAAGCTCTGTGATTTCAAACCGTGTAACAGTTCATACTTCACTCGCTGCCGAAGTCATTCGAGGGAGGAAGTGTGTTATCATAATCAACCATGAATCTGTTTGTAAAAACAATAATGGTGTTATTAACAACAAGACCAAATGCTCCCCCGGGCTTAAATTATATATTTTTTGCAGATTCTTTTTCTGCAAACGATACAGGTTCTGTCAGTGGTTTGTTATAAAAGTTTGGAACGTATACTCCCTAGACCACCCTGCTGTAGCCAGGATGTGGTCCATAGGCTCGTCCATCCTCTTAGTTACTGACGTGGAAGCTGTCCTGGTGGAATAAGATTTATACACGTTAGTATTTACTCCAGCAACTCCCAGTACCTGCTTGAGCCACTTAGAGATAGTTTAGCTTGTCACCCGACCATGAGGTTTCTTGTGGCTGACCCATAAGGCTTTTTCCTCTCCCTCAGTATTCCTTATTGTGTCGATGTAAGTGGGTCATGACACATAAAACGTGGTTCAGGTGGGTATGCCCGGAATTTCATGACTGGACCTGATGTTCCTGGTCTGTTCTGTTTGGCCAGCCCTTGAATGGGAAATGTGACACTATCTGGTGTTATAACCATGTTGTCCAATCGCAGTAGATGGGAGAACTGGCTCTTTGTGTTGAGGTAAGGCCACCAGCATGTCCATCTTCAGGGTAGGCTGTTCCAGGGTGAGTGACCTGGCTGGTGATCATCCCCTAAGGTATGTCAGGATTTCACTGACATCCCAATGTGGGTGTACCTATTTCTGGGGAATGGATTGAATATACCTCTCCTGTATCTGATCACCAGTGAGTGGTACCCTTTGCCCTGTTGTCGTGGTGTCCAAGTTGATTAGGCTGACAGAACATTTCCTTCATTGTGGTGAAGACCTGCCAGGAACTCCAGTACAATTTTTTGTTGTAGTTGAATGTGTAGTTCCTGTTTTGGAACAGTTTCCCATTTCTTGATGTTGCTCAGGTATGTTCCCTAGGATATGCGACGGAATGCTGTCATCATGTTGATAGTGCTGCTGATCCAAGCACAGCAGTGGTCTTCCCAATTCTGCAATTATTTTAATGACCATGTCGAGGACCACTGGGAACCATGCCTGTGGACTTAGTCCACTGTAATTTGCGTAGTACCCGACTGATGAAGCCGTAGTACCTATTGAAGAGGTAGAAGGAAGGGAGAACATAGAGATTAGATTCCACCCACCCCTCAATACGCGGGAATGTATCCATCACCGCTGCCTTGAGATTGGTTTCATGCGACATAGGTTAGTACGTGGCGATTTAATTGAATATAAGGAAATCGATATCTGGTGTCCATATTGCTTAGTAATTTCAGCAAATATTTTTGGTTTAAATGTTTGTTTACAGCATTTAGCTCACCTGATAGATAAGTTACTGATGGTCAAACATGTTTGACGACATACGGTTACCAATTGTTAATAAATTGTCACCTAATATCGATGTTCTCCGCCCAAGTGGTTTGGTATATGCCAACACTGTGATGTTGTTAACTTATAAACGAACATGTAAAATGGTGCATTACTTAATGCTTCACTAGAAGTAAGTAATTTAATATATAACACGTTTAAGTCAATTCGCGTTGACACTAAGTATTACAAGCTCAGTAACACATCAGGACACATAAGAAGGTACACAAAATGCTGGAGAAACTCAGCGGGTGCAGCAGCATCTATGGAGCGAAGGAAATAGGCGACGTTTCGGCTGAAACCCTTCTTCAGACTGATGGGGGGTGGGGGGTAAGAAGGAAGGAAAAGGGGAGGAGGAGGAGCCCGAGGGCGGGTGGATAGGAGGGTGGGAGGAGACAGCTAGAGGGTTAAGGAAGGGGAGGAGACAGCAAGGGCTAGCAAAATTTGGAGAATTCAATGTTAATGCCATCTGGACGCAAGGTCCCCAGGCGGAATATGAGACACACAAGATGTTACTCAAAACAGGTGGAAGTGTACAGCCATAATCCTTCCTATGCAGATAAATTCCATGATAACACTCCAGATTAGTCCATTTGCCCCCATATTACAGGTATGGAGATAATTTGAACACTAGTATCTCAGCTCATAGGAAAGGTACAATGTTCAGTAGCTGGTAATGCTGCTACTATCCCAATTACTTTGCCACGCAGTTGATTGGTAATTAAATGTTACCATAACTGACAGTCTTAATGAATACCAGATAGACAATGTTGTGGATGGTCAACGTAAATATCTGGATATATGACAGAGCCCGCTAAATAAGTTAGTAGCTAAGCAGCTAATAAGCTATATCCAAGCATAGTCTGTCGTTAATATATAGACATGCCATGACGGAATGTTTCTTAAGTGTCAGGGCTGGTTGATTCTGGAATAGCTTCGACTTAAATGTCAATTCGATACTCAAATCAAGTTTATTTGTCACATACCCACACGAGATGTGCAGTGAATGAAAATGGCAATGCTCATCATGGTTACCCCATCCAGGTAATTGTGGTATATCCGAAAACTTATATGAAAAGGTACTGAATAGTATGCATCTTCAAGGTCGATGTCTACCATAAAGTATCCTTGGATCCATGGTAGAAGTTACAAATCCCATAAGTGGGTATACCTGGTGAAATACTCAAGTGGTTAATCAATGATGGTGCGACATTCACCATCGTGGGAGGGTAGACCCCTTGGGGTGCTTGCTGAATTGGTGGCAAGATATTAATTCTATTCCCCTTGAATATATTTTTTGGTATATAACTACCAAGAGTGATAGCTTCTTAACCAGGCGTGATTCACCCACCCCTTGTTAGTACAAACCCTTCACCTTTATGTGATGGTAGGAACCATACTTATCTGTCTTCATTGTTGTTTTCTTCGGTTTCTGTTTCCTTGTTCTTGTAGGGACGATGTTTGTTGGGGAGTGGCGCATTTTCCATGGGGCCTGCTGTTGGCCCTGGCCTAAAAGGCTTATGGGATTGACATGCAGGCCCTGAGCTTTCACCAGTACCATGAGGTAGACGCCCCTGGTGGACGCGTAGAGTTACTGCTGTCTGGTTTAGTTTGGTGCTCATTCCAGACTCTGCCCACTTGTGCCGAATGGTTTGAACACTTCGTCCAGTTTTTTAGGACTGGTTTGGTAAGTGTCAGGTAGCAGGATCTGTGGTTGTGAGGTCGGCGTTCTCACAGTCCTGTTATTTCATAGATTGAGGGCAGGTTTGTGACTTCCCTTGAGAAGTTGAACAGCAGGGTCAGGTGTTTTGCCATACTACCCTGCCCTTCTGAAATGAGCAGGTGGACATGGATAGCCAACGTCAGAGTATCAAATGCAATTTTGAGATATTTGGGTTAAATGTACTGCTCAATATATCCCCCATTAATGGCGGGCACTTTGAGTAAATGCAATTTAGGGGAGGCGTGATGAAACCAACGCCTCATGGCTACCTGTCTTGGAGAGGTTTTTTGGAAAGGACAGGTAGTAGGCTGGCCATCAGTTAAGACTGAAAGCCATCTTGCTTGTGGTGAAACCATGTAGCGGCCACACCCAGCAACTCTTCCTGATCCTGTACCTCAAAGCATACTCCCGATGTTGTTCAGCCAGTGCCCCTTCTTCTTGACCAGCCCAGCTCTGGTCGTCAAAGCTGTCCTCGGATGAGGAGGAAGCAATGGCCAGTGCACGAGGCACTGTGGAGGGAGTGCCTGAACTCCCTCTGCGAAACTGCTCCTCACGAAGCAAGTCTCGCTGGAGCTTATGCTCCACGAGCCGCTCCATGCGGCTCAGGCGGCTGTCTCTGCCCTAAGCGGGCGGTGAGACGTCCCCGTCCGACGAATCGGATACCACCGGCCGGATGTCTTGACATCCAGTCCGCTGCTCAGGCGCTAGCGAAACTGGGCTCGGCTCGGTTTCAGGGATGGCGTAGCACCGGGTTGATGGTCCTACCGCCCTCTGTCCCCCTCTGATGGAACGGAAACACTCCTTCCCCGGAGTCCAAGGGGGGCCGCTTGCGTCTGGACTGGCACCGGCGCAGCACCCTATCCGTGGACCACAGCGTGTGCGGTCCTGTGCCTTCTCTCCCCCTTCCGCGAACGGAACACTCCTTCCCTAGTCCAAGGGGGGCCGTTTGCGTCTGGACTGGCACCGGCGCAGCTCTGTCTGTGGACCGCAGCGTGTGCGGTCCTGGTGGCGTCTCTCCCCCTTTCGTGAACGGAACGCTCCTTCCCTGGAGTCCAACGGGGGCCGCTTGCGTCTGCACCTGGAGCAACAAACAGACGCGAGTCGCTGGTTAAACTGAAGGTAAGTACTTACCTAAAGCTTCCTCTTTCAGGCTTGTAGCGGGAGCGCCTGACTCCCGCCTGCCGCTGTTGCCTGCTGAAACGTAATGCCGCGCATGCGTGCTGAGCGGGTTCTTCACGTAGTCACTCACGTGACTCCGAAGTAAAATGTGCTGAGTACATTGCACGTTAAGTCTGTGAGGCCAGCTGGTTATGGTCAAGATTTAATGTCCACTTGAAGGGATGAAGAAGACCAATATTTAACAACTGTTCAGAATAGTTCCCATATGTACGGTAGCATTTTGTATCAGTTGCATTCTGGATTAGGTATGAAGGTTTTAGAGCAGTTTCTTGCCATACATTTTATGAAGGTCCAAGTGATTTAGCAATTTGCACTCAATAAAGCAGTACTTGGTTTTGAGAAAACCATGTGAACCATGTGATTGTATTCCAGTCCACCCCACCTTAGAGAGACATTATATTGTTTATGCACGACATTGTTAACAGTCGAAAGTATGCTGCAATAGAGTGATTATGGCACTATAACACGGGAGGTTCAGAGTTCAAATGCCATCACCGTAGTAAGTTGTACAATTAAGTTCACTGTCATAAGTTTATAAGTGATGGGAGCAGAATTAGGCCATTCGGCCCATCAAATCCACTCTGCCATTGAGTCACGGTTGATTTATCTCTCACTCCTATTCTGCTGCCCTCTCCCCATAACCACTGACACCTGTATTTGGCCTTGATAATCAAGAGTAGTCACAAACTTTAAAATCATTTTTAATGTAAACTGCCAGTTGCAATACCAAACCTTTAGTATTTTTGTAATTTACATTATATAGTGCAGGAAGCAAACCATAACATTCACGCAACAACACATGTAGACCAAATAACATTGCCAAGTTCACGCTTATGACAAAATACCACCAAGAGCTTCAAGATATACCATAAAACAGTTTGGATCATAGATCATGGAAACAGACCCTTCAGCCTGCTAAGTCCGCACCGACTATTGATTGCATTTTTACACTATTGCTAGGCTAAACACCTTTTCTTCTCCCCGCATTCCCATCAGCTTATCCGTGAGTCTACCACTTACCTGAACACTCATATGATCTATCTACCTGCATGCCTTTGCTGCTGGGAGGAATCGAGAGCTCCTGGCGAGAAGCAACACAGTCACAGTGAGAACATGCAAACTCCACATAGACAGCTGCTGGGTCACTGGAGCTGAGCAGCAGCTCATCATGCTGTGCCATGATGCTGCCCTCTGTTTTCTGCACGTAACTATACAGAAAACGATATATATAATGAGATTCATTATTTATAACTTTCTGATGTCATACCCATAACTTGTACTCATTCCAAAAATAATCATTTAAAAAAAAAACAGCCGTTTAATATGTTTCACTATGTCGACTGAACACTTGCTGAGAGCTTTGATGTTTCTCAATCATAATCCTGATAATTTAAGAAAGCAGACGTGTTGCAAAATCTCCTGAGGGCAGCACGGTGGCGCAGCAGTAGAGTTGCTGCCTTACCTGAACACGGGTGTTGTCTGTACGGAGTTTGTACGTTCTCCACGTGACCTCCATGGGTTTTTTTCCGAGATCTTCGGTTTCCTACCACACTCCAAAGACATACAGGTTTGTAGGTCAATTGGCTTGGTAAATGTAAAAATTATCCCTAGTGGTTATAGGATAGTGTTAATGTGCGGGGATCACTGGTCGGCGTGGACCGAAAGGGGCTGTTTCCACGCTGTATCTCTAAACTAAACTAAACTAAATCTGTAGTACTCATTTCAGATCACGGAGACAGTGCATTATGTATTGCAATGAATAAACAGAGAGAGAAGCATTTTTCCTCTTCATTGAAACATTGCCCAATATGGGCTGTTAAAGATGCAAATTCACGCCAGGTCTCGTGCACAAATTTGCTGAATGTATGGAAAAGCACAAATGTGGTTTGGTGTTATCTACCGGGTGTGTATTTACCTTCTTAGTTTGCTCTGGCTTAGTTGCACATTGACTATTATCACGAAGTGGGTGTTGTTCCTTAAAGAATGTGCCCGCAAAAAGCTGGTTAATATTTTGCTTTGAAAAAACAGTAGAGACGTTATCATTTTCTCTCAATTCATGAGCTCCCATTTTTAAAATGGAATTTGGTAGACGCAAAATGCTGTAATTGTTGTGAATGTGTTATTTTGTCTGCTTTACAATTGAAATTAACTATTTTGGTTTGGTTTTCATTTCAGGTAGTCACGCCATGTTTGCCACCAGTCAACTATGAGCTGGTAAGTAACTCATCGTGCCATCAATGTTTCTCATGGTAATTCTCTGATCGAATTAGCCTGGGTGGCAGAGCCAGGGACCCGGATTTGATCCTAACCACGGGTGCTGTCAGTATGGAGTTTGTATGTTCTCCCCGTGACCTGCGTGGGTTTTCTCCAAGAGTTCCGGTTTGCTCCCACATACCTAAGGCATAGAGGTTTGTAGGTTATCTGGCTTGGTAAAATTGTTAATTGTCCCTACTGTGTGTAGGTTAGTGTTAGTGTACGGGGATCGCTGGTCGGCGCAGACTCGGTCGGCCGAAGGGCCTGTTTCCTCACTGTTTCTAAACTAAAAGGACTGCTGCTCCAATTACTGAAATATAAAACATTTACCCTCATTTGATGGCAGTATTGCTTTATTATGTTAATTGGCAGAAAAAATATAGGAATGGTAGCCTGATCGTGCTCTGACTACTAATTTTGGATTGTGAATTGCTGTGCACATGGACCTTGGACTGAATTTGTCACATGGTTAGAGAGCGAGAGAGAAGCAAACATGTTCGCTGGCCATGCGCCAGTATTAAAGTTCACACTTATCAACTGATCGTTAGAATGTCGCTGTTTTCTTAAATAGTAGTTCGGAGTCCAGGGAACTAATGGGCCTTGGTCTTTAAAGCCGATTTGTGGATGAATGAAAACATTGTTCAGTCGACATTCTGAAACATAATGCTAAAGAGCAGCATATGCCTGCAGGACCTTATAAATCCCCAGTGAGAAAGACATAATTCTGTGTTTTGATTTTCTGTTTATTAGTGCTGGGATTAGCCTGAAGCGCCGTTTATGTAACTTATGTGGCCTTTCACCCGTGGAACAGATAATCAATTATTTTGTGGTTAACCATGGAAAAAAATTTGAAGTGGATTTATCTTAAGTCCATCACCAAAGAACAGTTCTCGCACACACTCTGTTTTCTTTTTTGAAAAAAAGGTCCTGAGAGTTAAACAGCCTCTTTAAACACTCTTGTCTGAAGAATTGTCCCGATCAGAAACTTCACCTATCGATGTTCTCCAGAGATGCTGCCTGAGTTAATCCAGCACTTTGAGACGTTTTGCAAATTTAAGTTTAATGCTGCAGCAATGCTGACTGAATAGTGATTACAAAATGATTCAAAGTGACATGTATTTTGCTGCCTGTTGTGAAAGGTATTTGAATGAAACATAATTCTCAGTGCTTTGTGCTTTTGAGCGCAAGGCTATAATCTTCACAATATCTCCAATGTTTGAAAGCGGTAGAATTAGACCAAAAATGGACTACATTTTTTGACATGGGTCAACTTTCACCTTTTAAAGAAAGGCGACGAATGCCCTCTGTTTTTGCTGGGATTTCAGTGATGGTGTGGCGTTTTTGTAGCTCACTATGTCATTATTACACTGCAGTTATTTTTTACTTCCTTTGACTCCTGCTTGAGTTCCGTAATGTTGTTAACTCTCATTTGCAGAATGAGTCTCTCGTGCTGAGATGTATCCATACACACAGATATGTAGCAATAGTGCCTCCTTCTGATCTAACCTGCGTAGCGTACCTTTCGTACTTCACTTTGTGTCTGCATGTTCAACCTGTCAAAACAAATTAGTGAGAGCAGGCCAATTTTAAGGTACCATATTTTAAACTTGGTTCAACTTCTTCAATTTAAAGTACTCCAATTGTAGGTAATTGTAGGTAAATATTCTCAATCCTTTTTGTAGGAATATGGTCATAAACTCTAAAGAGTTAATGTGACCAGAGAATGCTGTAGACACAGCAGATATTACGCAAATCACGGAGAGGTGGGAGAGAAATCGGCTCAAACTAATCAGGATTTTAATTTCCCCAGTATTGACTGGATTGCCTGAATCTGAAGATCTTGGAGATATTGGAATTTATAAAGTGAGAATGTTTTAACCAGTACCCATAATACTATTTATGGGTATCCGTTCCTCCCCAGCCTGTATCCACAACATTTGTCAGCCTTTGCCCTGACCCACCTCTTTTCAATCGTTCTCCCTCCTAACACAATATCTCTGGAGAAAAAGGATGACCATAGGTGCAGGAGTAGGCCATTCGGCCCTTCGAGTCAGCACCGGCATTCAATGTGATCATGGCTGATCATCTGCACTCAGTACCCTGTTCCTGCCTTCTCTCCATATCCCTTGACTCCGCTAGGGTCCTGAGCAGAGGTATCGGGTCAGGACCCTTTGGTGACATATCGGGTCAGGACCCTTCTTTCAGGCCTTGAAAAATACCCTTTTTCAGACCCTTTCCTCAGTCTGAAGATGTGTCCCGACCCAAAGCTTTACCCATCCATGTTCTCCACAGATGTTGCGTGACCTGCTGAGTTACTGCAGTGCCCAGACCTGGAGCAACTACTAGCGTGTGAAGCTACATTTTGTGTCTTTTAAAAAATGAAAGAGCAAACATACAGGGCCAATGTGAGGGTGAAATGTGAATGAAGGCATATCCAAGGAATAGTGTCATCAAATATTGTGGGTTTGGTAAAGGAAAACAAGGGAAATGTGGCAGATACAGAGTATTGAAAACAGGCGAGGCCCTTCAGAAATATCCAATGTGGAGGGTGGAGGATGTTGTATTTAACCAAGGAATGGTATCATCGGCAGACAATATTGGGGAAACTCCCATGGCTTTTTGTGCTCATTTTTAGAGCAAGTGGGTAATCAGAGAATGATTAAGGTCATGGGGCAATCTGTGTGTGGAGCCAGAAGATGTGGAAAAGGTCTTAAAGAAATACTCATCACATTCACTATGCAGAAAGAAACCGCAGTTACAAATTCAGGGAGAAGGTGGCTGGAAGATGGCGGGGAGGTGATATTCTAGAGCATGTTAACGAAAAAAGAGGGTATATTGAGTTTAGTTTATTGTCACATGTACCAAGGTACAATGAAAAGCTTTTGCATACCAGTCAGCGGAGAGACAATGCATGATTAAAATCAAGCCATTCACAGTGTATAGGTATATGATAAAGTGAATAAGGTGAATAGCGTTTAGTGCAAGATAAGGTCCAGTAAAGTCTGATCAAACATAGTTTCCATTGAGTTAGATAGTAGCTCAGGACTGCTCTCTAGTTGTTGGTAGGATATTCAAGAAAAGCTGCTGGGGTAAGTCAGCTACAGGTGACTCCCACATTACGGCTGTCCAGTTATGGAAATCTGCTCTGATAGAATTCACAAAAATTTAGATACGGAATAAAATTCACTCTTATGTTGGCTAAAAGGTAAATACAGCAAGATTTAAAAAAATCTTGGCGTTATGGAAAATGGTAAAATTACCCGCTTTCTAAGAGCGCAAAGGACTTGTAATATGGGTGTTTTTTGGTCATTATCTGCTTGTGAATCTTGTATCAGTGGTGGAAAACTTATGGAAATATTCTGAGGAGCAGGATTAATCGTCACTTGGAAAGACAGGGCTTGATCAGGGATTGTAAGCAAGTCTTCACTGGTGGGAGATCCTGTCTGAGGAACTAAGAGGGTTTTCTTTGAAGAATTAACAAGCTTGATTGATGATGGCAAAGCTGTTGATTTAATCTACTTGGACTTCACTAGAGCCTTTAATAAGGTCCCATGTGGAGAGCTAGAGTAAATGGTTAGAACCGATGAGATCCAAGGCAGGTTGGCAAATTATCAAAATTTCCAGGATTGTACCAACACAATGAAAATCTACAGAATTCTGCTCCAGATTTGTTCTTCATACAGTCATAGAGTTAAGATGCAACCTGTCCCTCTTGTACAGGTGATCTAGGATTCAAGAGAGAGTTAGATAGAGCTCTAAGGGCTAGTGGGGTCAAGGGATTATGGGGAGAAGGCAGGCACAGGTTATTGATAGGGGACGATCAGCCATGATCACAATGAATGGCTCGAAGGGCCGAATGGCCTCCTCCTGCACCTATTTTCTATGTTTCTATGTCTGCACCAATAGATGTTCCAATGGGCCAAAAATCAGAATCCATGCCACCTACACCAACTACTCAGGCATGCATTCACTTCTAATATCTTGCTATTCCTACCCCCACTTGCACCGGGAGTAATCCAGAAATTACCAAACGACAAATGTAATTTGTGCCAATGTGCATTCAATGTGCCCAACAACTCCTTGCTGCTCCCGCTCCCACTCCTAGAACATAGAATAGTACAGCATAAGAGCAGACCCTTTGGCTCACAAGGTCTGTGTCGAACATAATGCCAAGACCATCTCTTATCCACCTGCACATAATCCGTATCCCTCTATCTCTGCATATCCGTGTGCCTATTCCAAAGTCCAGCCACTCACCACCCTCTGGTGTGTAAAAAAAGTTGGCTGGCACATTTCCTTTAAATCTTGCCCCAAATCACCTTAAAGCTATGCCCTCTAGTATTTGTTTTTTTCCATCCTGGGGAAAAGGTTCTGATTGTCTACTCTATGTTCTGTAGCCACTTTGACAAATCTTGGTCTCTGACATGGGAGAAGTAGGGGGAGGGGAGGTGGGGAAACACCATCCTGTTTGCTGCCTGTCCCTCTAAATAACAAGACTGCTATCACTATAGCCCCGTCTGACTAACACTATAGCCCCTACCCTGCTGTACCTCAGCGAGAGGCCTGTTGCCACAGATCTCTGACTGTTGCTGCTGCTCTCCTTTGAACTGTCATTCTCCCCAATGCTATCCAAAAGAGTATACTTGTTTTACAGAGGAGAGGCACAAGAGATTCCTGCACTCTCTGCCTACTCCTTTCCCTGGCAGTTACCCAGCCTCCTGAGTACAGCTGACTGGACAACTACCACTGAGGCCAACTGAGTGAGACTCCTATCCATGATGTGCTCGGTCTCCACATGATCCTGTGGTCATCCAGCCAATGCTCCGGTTCCCTCACCCGGTCAGTTGGGAGCTGCTGCCGGGCCCATCCCACAGGTGTAGTCCTCAAGCGCACTGGATGGCGAATCTCCACCACCACCCTGTCCAAGTTCCTTGGCATGCCCAATTAGCAATAACTTCTGCCCATTTTCTCTGCTTGCTTTCTCTTTTGCTTTTTTATTTTTATTACCTTCTGGGCAAGCCATTGCCTAATCCCAGCTAGAAGTTGAGGAACAACAACCCTCCCGTTCCATTCAATCGAATGTGTTCCTCAGGATTTTGTTGGTAATTAAAGATTGAATGTTTAGTTTAGAGATACAAGAGATATAACAGGCCCTTCAGCCCACCAAGTCCGCACCGACCAGCGATCCCTGCACATCAACTCTATGCACATACACTAGGGACAATTTACGTTTATACTAAGCCAATTAATCTACAAACCTGTACGTCTTTGGAGTGTGGAAGGAAACCGAATATTTCTGATAAAACCCTTGCAGTTCACAGGGAGAACGTACAAACTCTGTACAGCCAAACACTCGTAATCAGGGTCGAACTTATGTCTCTGGCGATCTAATGCAGCAACTCTACTGCTGCGCCACAGTGCCATGATGGTGAAAGGCTGCTTTTGTGATTGAAACCCTGTGATCAGTGGTAAACAACAGTGATCAGTGTTGGGGCACTTACTGCATTTTATATACACTAGTGAATTGGATGTGGATGTAGAAGGTGTGATTAGTACATTTGCAGACTGTGTTGTTCATAGTGAGGAAGGCATTACTAGGCTCCAGAATTATATTGATGAAGAGTTGGGTGGAACATGGCAGAGGGAATTTAATTCTGACAAATACATTTTCAGAGGTCTAATCAGAGCAAGGGATATGCTATGAATGGTAGAGCCCAAGGGCATATTGAGGAAGAGTGGAAGCGTAATTTGTGCGTCATTTACACGACAGGCTGGTAGTGACCGTCGTCTAGCAGTACGACAGTCGCGCACCATGTGCTCTTCAAGGCCCTGCTTATTTGGGAGCCATTTGCAATGTCGTTCGTACTTAGTCCGATCTCCATGGAAGGATTTTCCCAGTGATTATTTTTCAAAACTTCGCGCTCTTTATACCCGGGTGGTCACGTGGTGCAGCGCTCAAATGCCGCACAAATGGCGCGCCGACGGCGTACGGGCGGCGCATGGTTACGGACGTTGACGCACGGCAACGCATAATAAATTAGCATAGGCAATGTCCGTGAATCACCGTGCGTAACCATGCGTCACCACGCGCTACACGTACGCCATCAGTACGTCGGCGCCCACCATCAGTACGTCGGCATGCGCAAGGGTTACGTCACGCAGGTGGCGAGCGAGGATTTTGAGCATCCCAAAATCTTGGGGCACCGCGCATTACTGCGCGTTATTGCATACGCCACCGCGCCTCACCACGCGCCATGCGCGCGTCACGACGAGCCAACCAAATTTTAGGATGTCGCCTAAATGACGCGCAAATGAAGCCCAAGTGGGACAGGCCCTTTACTCAGCGGGTCAGGTCAGGCAGCATCTCTGAACAAAAAGGATGGGTGACATTTTGACACGGGGACCCATCTTCAGATTGAAGAAAGGGTCTGAAGAAGAATTCCAACCCGAAACGTCACCATACATTTTCTCCAGAGATGCTGCCTGATCCGCTGAGCTGCCCTAGCACTTTGTGTCTATCTTCAATCAATCAATCAATCAACCTTTATTTTCATCTTGCAAGCAACAGTTGTACAGTGCAAAATGAAAAGACGTTTCCCAGGGAATAGCGGAGCATCACACATGAAATTTAAAACGTTTCACACATAATAACACTAAAAGCAATCCAGTCCCTGATGGAACAGTATAAATAAATAGTTAAAAGCAGGTAAAACACAACGTTAAAATACAATAAACCAATCATAAAAATGTCCGGGGCAGCTGATTTGAGTGGCCAGTGCCAGTTATTAAAGTGGCCAGTGCCAGTTATTAAAGTGTCTGTGCCAGCTGCAGAATCAAGTGACTGTGAGTACAGAGTGACTGTTTATCAGCCTCACAGCCTGTGGCAGGAAGCTGTTTAGCAGTCTTGTAGTCCAGGCTTTGATGCTTCGATATCTCTTGCCTGATGGCAGGAGATCCAGGTGTATGTGGAGGGTGTGCAGTTTGTCCTTAGCAATTCTCTGAGCTTTTTTCAGACAGCGGCTCTGGAACAATTTTTGTACCGAGGGTAGGGAGACGCCAATGATCCTCTCTGCTCCCCTCACTACCCTCTGCAGATATACCCTCTTCGGTATAAACCAAAGCATCTGATGTTCCTTTCTGCATACACATTGAGGAAAAGAGGGACGGGTTTATTGGACATTTTATTGGACATTTGTGCCTTATAAGTTGCTTTTGAGTCCAGAATTGCAGTTTTCAGTGAGGTAAATTAACCTTTCTCTTCAGCATGTAACTTCTATTTTCTGAGCGAGTACGTTCATACAACATTGATCAAGTCAGCACAGAACTTTATAGCACAGAAGGAGACTATCCATCTGGTTCTAAAATAGTTTTAAACTATTGTCACTGCTTTGCTATTTGCCCCTAGTTTTGTGGTATCTTCTACTTCATATCTTGATCCATTTCTGCTTGAAAGATTTGGTTTTCCACTTCAGTAAGGTCGTGCACTAGTGAAGCCGGACTTCAGTGCATATAAAATCTGGTTAAAGGCTCTGCTAATGATTTAAAAAATAGCTGACTTTTACTTTTATCATGGCTGCCTTTCAGGCACCGCCCTATTGAACCACTTCTGCTTTGCTGCACATTGAAATCCCCGAGTTGAATAAGAAAGCAATATTAAGATGACTCGTGGCGGTGAGAGTATTTCTAAAGCACTGGGGTACAGGCTTCTGAGAAATCTTCGGGTGACAGACCTAGTTACAAGCAGCGATCCATGGTATTCTGCCACAAAAAATAAAGTGTTATCTCTTTTATGCACCACTCATAATTGACATTCTATTTATGATAATACTTTATTTAGTACAATTAAGGTACATAAAAGTTTGAAAACATGGTCACATCATAGAAACATCATAGAAACATAGAAAATAGGTACAGGAGTAGGCCATTCGGCCCTTCGAGCCAGTGCTGCCATTCAATATGATCATGGCTGATTATCCAGAATCAGTACCTTTTTGCTTTCCCCCCACATCCCTTAATTCTGTTAGCCATAGCAGCTATATCTAACTCTCTTGAATACATCCAGTGAATTGACCTACACTGCCTTCTGTGGCAGAGAATTCTACAGATTCACAACTTTCTGGGTGCAAAGGTTTTTCCTCATCTCAGTCCTAAATGGCCTCCCCTTTATTCTTAAACTGTGACCCTTGGTTCTGGACTCCCCCAACATGGAGAACATTTTTCCTGCATCTAGTCTGTCCGATCCCTTAAGAATTTTATATGTTTCTATAAGATACCCTCTCCTTCTTCTAATTTCCAGTAAATATAAGCCTAGTAAATCCATTCTTTCATCATATGTCACTCCTGCCATCACGGGAATTGACCTAGTAAACCTATGCTGCATTCCCTCAATAGCAAGAATGTCCATCCTCAAATTAGGAGACCAAAACTGCACACAATACTCCAGATGTGGTCTTACCAGGACCCTGTACAACTGCAGTAGGACCTCCTTGCTCCATCTTTGGAGTGTAGAAGGAAACCAAGATCTCAGAGAAAATCCACGTGGTCTAGTTTAGTTTAGAGATACAGAGAAAAAACAGGCTCTTCGGCCCACCGAGTCCGCGCCGACCCGCGATCCCAGCACATTCACACTATTCTACACACACTCGGGACAATTTGCATACACCAAGTCAATTAACCTACATACCTGTACGTCTTTGGAGTGTGGGAGGAAACCGAAGATCTCAGAGAAAACCAATGAGTTCATGGGGAGAACGTACATACTCCGTACAGATAGCACCCATAGTCCGGATCGAACCCGGTTCTCTGGAGCTGCAAATGCTATAAGGCAACAACTCTCACCGTGGCCACCCTGCACCACCATGGCCACTCAAGTTTCCAGCACTGTAAGGCAACAACTCTACTGCTGTGCCACCGTGCCTTAACAGATATTTGGACAGATAAAGTTTGGCTGGATATGGGCCAGGGCCAAGCACAGGCACAAGTTCAATAAGGCTGTATTACTGTAATCTGGTCAATTGACCACTGTGTCACTAACATACTCCAGATATTGTCGCAGATTTGTCTTAGATCTCAGTTATTATCTATTTTGGCCAGGAACTTTATCACTTTACTTTTTATGACTTCAGTTGGGAGGTGAACATGCATGCATAAAACTTTTCTGTTTGTGAGTACCTTACTAACATTGATCTACTTGGCTAATAAATAATATGGTTAATGGGCAAGTGGCTTGATACAAAACTCCTGCAAGGATTTCAGGAGTGGAGGGGAGGAAAGATTTTATAATATACTGTCATAGTATGAAAAGCATGGCAATGCATTGCAAATATTTGAAACGACACACCTAGCCTCTGATATTCCCTTTTTACTAGTGTTACTTAATGGTTGCAGTGCTCCAGTAACTAGTCATTTCTGAACAAAATTGTGTTTTGGAATGGTTTAGTCATTTGGGTAACAAGTTACACTCGTGATTTGAACTCATTAGTTATCTACGTTCTTAAAAAAAAAATCAAAATTAGTAACAGTTCAGTGAGAAATGAAATTTAAGTCAGCAGACTACTTCACAGTGAGCTCTGAGTGTTCACATTCAAGGAACTTTAGCACAAGGTTTGACTATCCTATGATGTTGCAATGCTGTGTGAATGATAGACCTTATGAACTACTTCAATATGTAGCCTTATTATGCCTTTGAGTGAGTGAAAAAAAAACAAATGTCAAGATTTCACAGCAAATAAATGTATCACATAAAAAGATTGCCGCTTTTATGTTCGTATGGGATTAGAATGTTTTCCTTAGGATAGCTATTTGTTGCAACATATTTATTGCTGTAATTTTGGTTTAACTCACAATAACCTTCAAGACCGCTTTACTATTGTTTTCAGAGGGATCATTTAATTAAATCAAATGTAAAGACAGACATGCAATCATAACTGAAGATTAAAATAACTACCCAGCTCATAATTACATGGTTGTGCTGAGGGAGATGTTTGTTATTATCAACCTCCAGTCTCTTCTTACAATTTTTATGAAATTGGATGATGTTGCCCTTTATCTGTCCAAAGTCCAGATTGCATTCAATACACACATTCTGAATTTTTGACTAGATAAAATAAGTAAATAGAATATTTCTAAACCCAAGGTGATAGTTTTTAATTAACAAGCATTATCTATCTGTAAATTGAACAAAATTTGTCATGTGATTTCAGATCAGCTTAAAATGTTTTCCTTTGAAACAGTAAATAGATTCAGTAGGTTTGAGCAGTTGTTCAAGACGACAAAGGGAAAAATGATTGTTACTAATCAAACCCCTTAATTTATCGTGCCAAGCAATTCCAAATAAACAAAACACCAATTTTACTAAAGAGTTTTTAATTAACGGTTCTGTACCATTTATATCAATTTGTTTCAATAGCTGCAGTGCATAATGGTTTTCCCCAAAAATATTTGTGAGAAGTTCAGTACGTCATCTTTTATTCCATAAATAATAGCTAGTTAACTTTGCAGTTTTAGTAGGAAGTTGTAATCGTTTGATATTGATATTGATCTGTTTTTGTTATGTGTACCGAGATACTGTAAAATGCAGTTTTGCGTGCTATCCAGCCAGATCATACCATACATGAGTGCAATCATTACCAGAAAGTTGTTGTTCAGTAGTAATTTTCTGTTTGTTATTAAAAAGGGAGAGCGATTGAAAAAAGCCCCAGGTGGGGCAATAGATTTAGATACCCTGCTAACATTTGAGTTCATAACTAATCCAAATTAACTGATAAAAGAGTTTCCATTACTCTTGCTTAAAGGAGTTTTCAGAGTGTCTTTATCTGATGCCTGATGGGCATGTATTCCCAGCACAAAACAGTCCAAGCAACCCCTACAGGGGTTTGTAGAAAATGGTCTCCATTGCACTGTGAAGCCATGTCATCCGCATGTGTTAAGCATCACAACTTCAAAAATAATTAATTGTGTTTCGAATTATTTACAGTTTTCACACACAATCCATGAAAGCAAATTTTGTTCCGCATCTGATTATTGAATTCTGTAAGGGCAACATTTCTGCAACCCAAAGGGAGTTAACGAGGGGCTCGCCTGTAAGCTGTGTTAGACAGAAGTTGACGATAAGTCTCTCAGAGTCGCTCATGTAGAAACCATTCGTCATATACATATTATTCAAGAGAGCAGTAACGGCCTATGTCTGAAGACTAGAATGTTTTTAAATGCTTTTGAGAGCTTTCATTGTGCCACATATAAATGATAGGGAAAGAAGCTGACATTCCATTTCCATTTCCAGAGATGCTGCCTGACACAGTTACTCCAGCGCTTTGTGCCTTTTTTTGTAACCCAGCATCTGCAGTTCCTTGTTTATACAGAAGGTGAGTTTAGTTTAGTTTATAGTCACGCGATCGAGCTATAGTGAAAAACCTTTGTTGCGTGCAAAACAGACAGCGAAAAACCAATACAGGTGCACAACCTTTTATCCGAAAGCCTTGGGACCAGACACTTTTCGTAATTCAGAATTTATCGGTCTTCGGAATGGAAATTTTTTAGCGTAGATTTTAATGGCTGGCTCAGTGGTAGAGTGTTCGGCTCATATCCGCAAGGTCGCGAGTTTGCGCCTTGATCCCGGCAGTTACTCGGTCGCGAGTTTGAGTCTTCAATGTCGTTTTTTCTTGCGGAATAAATGTTTGTATGAAATGCAGTGTAGGAGAGGTGTACTGACTGTGTGGGCAGAACTTTGGAAGTGATTGCCCACCAGTCTAAAAAGCCGCTGTGTCTCCCTGTCCCTGGGATAGCAGGGGGCGATCAAACAGCACAATACCCCCCTCCCCCTCCAACTCCAGAGGAATCCGCTCCCCGATGGGCCACTACGGCGACAAGTGGCAGTTTGCCCACAGCCCGAGCTGCGCCCCTTCATCCGCCACCCCAAGAACAAGACGTACCTTGCACACCATCAGCTTCTGCCCCTATGTGTTCCTCTGGAGTTGGAGCGGGGCTGGGCTGGAGTTGCTGCTGGCTGTGGGTCTCTGGGATCTCCGTGCTTGCAGTGGGCCTGGGGGTCGCTGTCCCGTTGGTCCTGACGTCTCCGGCCACCCCCCTGGACTGGAGCTGAGACAGGGAACTGTACCGCCCTTGCCCCCTCCCTCTGCAACTGCAAACAACCCCACTCTCCTGCAAGGCCGGTACAGTTCCCGGAGGATAGCAGGTGGCCGGAGACGTCAGGACCAACAGGAACCCGCTCCCCGATGGGCCCCTACGACGCCCCGAGCTGCGCCCCGTCATCCGCAACCCAGGTTCCTCTGTAGTTGGAGCAGGGCTGGGCTGGGCTGCTGCTGGTGGTGGGTCTCTGGGTTCTCCATGCTTGCGGTGGGCCTGGTGGTCGACGTCCAATTGGTCCTGACGTCTCCGGTGGCTGCACTGGCCTGCTGCCATCGCCGACTTGAAGACAGTGCAAAGCCCCCGCGCCGGTGCAATGGGCGGGAAGCAGAGGGGTGTAGGGTAGGGTGAAACTGAAGGGAGCGACAATCTGCTGCTGCCTGCACGCTGAGTTAAAAAGTCCCCATGCAAGACTCATGATACACTGTGTATCGTGAGTCTACCGTGGGGACTTTTTAACTCAGCGGGCAGGTAGCAGCATATTGTCAATTATTAACCCTCCCGGGCAATATACCCTCACCTTCTCTTTTATGGATGGGGATTTAGTTCCCCTTTCTTCGAGGACCGACCGGAGGTTCCGCCGTCACCTCTGCGGGCCGCCCTCGGTGAACGTTTTCAAGGACCTTTCTTCAAGGACCGAAAAAATGTCGCTATTCGGAGGTTTTCGTTATTTGGATCTTCGGATAAAAGGTTGTGCACCTGTATATGATTACAATTAATGTAATTTTCAATTAATATAAAGACAATATGATGCAAAGTAGTTCCTTGACTGATCCATATTTCATATAGATAATGACTAATTTGTTTCTGACCTTCTGGGGTTCCAGAAACCTAAATATTCACTTTAAAATCCCATTTGATGGCTGGAGATTTGGCAGATCCTTGGCAGCTTCAGATTAATTTAAGAGTTGATGTTTATAGCCAGCCGTGTTCTTAAAAACCTGTGAGGACCAACTGGCTGGAGTTTTTAATGGACATTTTCAACCTCTCACTTCTGAGGTTCCCACCTGCTTTAAGAGGGCATCAATAATACCGGCGCCCAAGAAGAGTAAGGTGAAGGACGCTATGACAGAGCTCTACAACAACATCAGTGAGCAGCAGAGGGAGCATCCCGATGCTTTCTTCATGACAGCGGGGGATTTCAACCAGGCAAGTCTCGCATCTCTTCTGCCTAAATGTTACCAGCATGTGAATATTGCAACCAGGGAAAAGAACACACTAGACCTGGTGCACGCAAACATCAAAGATTCATATAAAGTAGCCCCTCTCCCCCATATCGGCAACTCTGACCACCTGCCGGTTAAGCTCACTCCAGCATACAGACCTAGGGTGAAACAGGACAGGCCAATGGTCAGAGAAGTCAGAATGTGGCCACGGGGAGCTACCGCAGCACTACAAGACTGTTTTGAAACCACACACTGGGCCATTTTCAGAGAGGCATCAACATGTGACAGCGGCACTGACCTTCAGGAATATACAGAGTCTGTCATTGGCTACATTAATAAATGCATTAATTATGTGCCTGTGGTCAAAACTGTCAAGAGGCGTGCCAATCCGAAACCTTGGCTAACTGGGGAAGTTTGTTCTCTGCTGAGTGTCCGAAATACTGCATTCAAATCTGGGGACAACGCAGCATACAAATTGGCACGGAGAAATCTGTCCTGGGGGATCAGGGAAACGAAGAGGCAGTATGTATAAAAACTAAACAGCCACTTCACAATGACAAAGACGGACATCGCTTGTGGCAGGGATTTCATACCATCACTGACTACAAGCCCCCCCCCCCCACTGCGGGTATACCAAAATTACCCCTTCTCTACCAGATTTTTATGCACGTTTTGAGGCTAAAAATAGCACTCAGACACAAGCACTCCTGCCATCATCCAACGACCAGTCACTCAGGCTGTCCGCAGCTGGAGTTAAAAAGGCCTTCACCAACGTCAATCCACGCAAAGCTGCAGGGCCGGACAACATCCCTGGACACATTTTAAAGGACTGCGCAGAGCAACTGAAAGATGTTTTTGTAGACATGTTTAACATCTCACTCAGCCAGGCAGTAGTGCCCAACTGCCTCAAAAGTGCCATCATCGTTCCCGTCCCGAAGAAACCCAACCCAGCCTGTCTCAATGACTTTTGCCCAGTGGCTCTCACACCCATATTAATGAAGTGTTTTGAGTGGCTGGTCATGCAGCACATCAAAAACTGTCTCCCTGCCAACCTGGACCCACTACAGTTCGCTTACATAGGACGCAGTCTCCACTACACTCTACCTCCCGTTGTCACATCTCGACCAGAGAAACACCTATGCCAGGATCCTCTTCATAGATTTCAGCTCGGCTTTTAATACAATCAGTCCACAGCAGCTGGTGGAAAAGCTGAAGCTGTTGAAGGTGGACATTGGCACCTGCAATTGGGTCCTTAACTTTTTGACACAGCGGCAGCAGACAGTCAGGGTGGGCAGCCATGCATCAAGAACCATCACAGTGAGCACTGGTTCACCCCAAGGCTGTGTCCTGAGCCCCCTGCTGTTCAGTCTGCTTACCCATGACTGCACTGCCAGACTCAGCTATGATTACATCAATAAGTTTGCTGGCGACACAACAGTGATGGGTCTCATCAGCGACAATAATGGGTCGGCATATAGGATGGAGGTGGAGCTGCTTACAGAGTGGTGCAGACCTCACAACCTCACCCTCAACGTGGATAAGACGAAGGAGATGGTGATTGATTGAGGGCTGGCAAACAACATCATACACCGCTGCACACTGATGGTGCTGCTGTGGAGAGGGTTAGCAGCGTGAAGTTCCTGGGAGTTCACCTAGCGGACGACCTGACCTCTACGACCAACACCACAGCAGTCATCGAAAGAGCACAGCAGCAGCTTCACCCCCTCCGGAGGCTCAGAAAAGCAGGTCTCCCCACTGTTCACCCAACGACCTTCTACAGGGGTACCATTGAGAGCACACTGACCTACGGCATCACTTCCTGGTTTGAGAGCTGCAAGGCTTACGAACAAAGACAGCTAAACAGGATAGTGAAGGTAGCCAGTAGGATCATTGGTGCCCCACTCCCTTTCCTGTTGGAGATCTATCAGAAGTGCGCTGCATCATTATCAAGGACCCTTACCATCCATCTCACCACATCTTCTCCATTCTGCCATCTGGGAGGAGGTACAGGAGTATCAGCTGCAGAACCAGCAGGATGCTAAACAGCTTCTTCCCACAAGGAATAAAATTGGTTAACGGACTGTGTCCCTTTTTCATACACATGCACCCCCACATCTAACCTCGCCCAAACCTTGACAGTTAGACACCTGTCAAGGTAAAGTCACTGTTCGGTTTGAATGTCTGTTTTTAATTCAATTTTAGGTCTTTTTTAGATATGATAATTTTTAAGTTGTGTGTATTTATTTCTGTTTTTATTCATTGCACTGACAAAAACTGATGAGAAACAATGTTTTGTTTCTTCTGTGTATGCAAGTACTCGGTGAAATGACAATAAAGTAAATACTGAATACTGAATACTGACACTACTATGGTTGGACGAATCACAGATGGGGACGAGTCAGAGTATAGAAGTGAGATTGACCAACTGACCAAATGGTGCCAGCACAACAACCTGGCTCTCAACATCAGTAAGACCAAGGAACTGATTGTGGACTTTAGTAGGGGAAGGATGAGGACCCACAATCCTGTTTATATCAGGATTGTGGGGAGGGTCAATAACTTCAAATTCCTGGGCATGCATATATCAGAAGATCTTTCCTGGACCCAGCACACCGATGCAATTGTAAAGAAGGCACATCAGCGACTACTTCCTGAGAAGATTACGGAGTTTCAGCATGTCAAAGAGGATTCTCCTAAACGTCTACAGGTGCATCGTGGCCTGATTCCGCAACTTGAACGTCCAGGAGCGAAAGAGACTACAAAATGTTGTGACCACTGCCCAGTCCATCTCCGGCTTTGACCTCCCCGCCGTCGAAGGGATCTATCGTAGTCGCTGCCTCAAAAAGGCAGCCAAAATCATCAAGGACCCACATCATCCTGACCACACATTTATCTCACCCCTGCCATCAGGAAGAAGGTACAGGAGCCTGAAGACTGTAATCGGCAGGTTCAGGAACAGCTGCTTCCCCACAGCCATCAGGCTATTAAACACAACAAATAGCTCTGAGCTGCAAAATACTATATTATTATTAGTTATTTGCACTATATTTGTTATTTATTGAACTTTTCATTTTTTTCCCGTTATATACAATGTTTACCTATTCACATATTCTGTTGTGCTGCAGCAAGTAAGAATGTCATTGTCCCGTCCGGGACATATGACAATAAAACACTCTTGACTCTTGACTAGCAACACCCTTAAACAGCCAAACTCTTAATTTTAATGTTGTGCCCCCTTGTACTGAGCTCCCACACACATCTCCCTACCCAACATCCACCTTGGCAAGTCATTTTACTCTTAACACATATACCATATTGGTCTATTGTACTCAGGACGATTCTGTTCAACTGGGTCTTGGTGCATCTGTGTCGCGCTCGCATAAAACACTCATTCGCTTGTTGAAGTGCATTGGCATGAACTAAATACAGTCCCCTGAACCTCCAGCACACCTGATATTTTGCTGCTTCAATCAACAATATAATGTAACATCACAGAAAAGCATTTCATCTGGGCACATTGTAGGCCTTAGGACAACATTTTTAGATCATTTATTGGTGATAACCAACCTTTTACAATTAGTCTGAGAACTGGCCAGTCCTGATGTAGAATCAGCCATCGGTAACATTGACATCATTGGTGGCACGGTGATACAGCGGTGATGTTGCTTCCTTACAGCGTCAGAGACCCTAGGTCAATCCTGACTTGGGTATTGTCTGTGCGGAGTTTGTACGTTCTCTTGTGACCGTGCGGGGGTTCTCCGTGTACTCCAGTTTCCTCTCACATTCCACAGATGTGCAGGTTTGTACGTTAATTGGCTTCTGTAAATTGTTAATTATCCCTTGTGTGTAGGATAGTGCTATTGTACTGGGTGATTGCTGTATCTCTAAAGCCAAAAGGTGAGTGATGTCACTAATAAGTATTTGAATCAGTATTCACCAAGGAAAAATATGTGGGTGATGTTGAGATTAGAGAAAGATATGTTGATATTCTAGGTGAATGAGTCCCTGGGGCCTGATGGGATCTATCTCGGGAAGCCTCGGAAACCAAGGGCGGAGGTTGCTGGGGCCCTGTCAGAGATCCCAGAGATCCCATCAGGCCCCGGGGGGGGGCGATCCTAGCTCATAAATTTCAACATTTTGAGGAGCCGATTAAGATGATTGATGAGAGTAGGGCTGTCTAGTGGACTTCTGTTGTGTTAGGCTGGTCCAGAAGATTGTCACCTGCAATCCATAGTAAATTGATCAATTGGCTGTCAAAATCGTCTTGCTTTTAGAAGACAAAATATATTGATAGAGGGATGTTTCTCTGATTGAAGATCTGTGAACAGTGAGTAGTGTTTTGCAAGCATCAGTTAGGACCTCTGTTGTTGTGATATACTCCAATGATTTGGATGAAATGTTGATGGTCTGATTTTTTAAGTTTGCAGATGGCACAAAAAGTGGAGAGAAATCTTATAGAGTCATATAATAAGATTTGGGCCCCCTTGTCCATGACAACCAAGATGTCCCATCTAAGCTAGTTCTATTAGTGTGTGTTTGGCTCATACCCCTCTAAACCCTTCCTATCCAAGAACTTGTCTAAATGTATTTTAAATGCTGCTATAGTACCTGTCTTAATTACCTATCTTCAGTAAGTGAAATGTAAGATAACTCAATTTTACTAATATCATAATGCTTCCAGTAAGTTCAGTCTAATGAGTTACAAAATCCTTTCCTGTATGGAACAAGAATCAACTGATTACATTTAGTTGTTCAGTGAAATCCCAGATTTTTTTCCTCGCTGTGATTTTGGTGTGAACTTTCCATTCCTGAAACTGCTGATGTGACCCTGAGTTCACACTGCCATCACCAATTTCACAATTCCACCAGCTTTATTTCTCAATGTTTCATTTTCCTCTTATTTAGTCATAAAATAAAATGTTATTTATTTTTATTTTATTAATATAAATATTAATGTTATTTATGTTTATAGAATAATAATAAATAAATAAATATTAAATCATAAATAATAGATATTAATATATATGATTTATTTTAATGTGGAAAGATGGATGTGGGGAGGATGTTTCCAGTGGTGGAAGAGACTTGGGTCAGAGGGCAAAGCCTCAGAATAGGACGTATCTTCACAATGATGAGGAGGAATTTCTTTAACCAGAGGGTGGTAAATCTTTGGAATTCTTTGCCACAGAGGTTTGTGGAGGTCAAGCCATTAGGTTCTTTTAAGGCGGAGATTGATAGGTTCTTGATTAGTAAGGGTGTCAAAGATTACAGGGAAGAGGCAGGAGAGGGAAAAATAGATCAGCCATGATTGAATGGCAGAGTAGACATGATAGGCCATGTTGCCTTATTCCGCTCCTATGTCTTAAAGTCTTGCTATATTTGATAAAATAGATTGACATACATACAGAGACAACCTAATAGAAATAACTTCCAAGGTCATTTCTCATTTAGAAACTGCACCTGTACACTGGATGATTAAATTAAGTTGAATGTCATTTTTATTGAATTGCTTGCACTAAAATATCTTTTCTCAAATTAATTTAAAACTTACAATTACAATAACTTTCAGTTATTGTTATTCAATTAGAATCAACACACAAACTCTGGCTCGGCATAGCAGACATGAACAATTCCAGGTTTATATATTTATTCAGTGTTTATCCTACACACTTACAAACCTAATGCATTAATTCTATTTGACCTGATTAAAAGTAAGTATGATGTTCCATTTCATAATAGGGATGGCACAGTGGTGAGATGGTCGAGCTGCTATCACACAGTGTAGAGATCAGGGTTCAATCCTGACCTCTGGTGCTGTATGTGTGGAGTTTGCACGTTCCCAATGTGACTGGATGGATTTCCTTCTGATGCTTCGGTTTCCTCCGACATCCAGGGATGTGCGGGTTTGTGGGTTAAATTGACCTCTGAAAAATTACCCCTGATGTATAGGGAAAGTAGGATAATGTAGAACTAGTGTAAACGGGTAATCGATGCCCCCCCTAGAGTTGATGGGCCGAAGGGCATAAAACAGACAGTTCGACAGGTAAATTTACTGTAAATTAGTTTAGTTTAGTTTAGAGATACAATATGGAAACAGGCCCACCGAATCCACGCAAATAGCACACGAGGTCGGGATGAAACCCGGGTGTCTGATGCTCTTAGGCAGCAGCTCTACCTGAGGTGCCATTGTGCCAAATGGAATATGTGAAGTTATCAGCCTTGAATCTGAAGAATCAAATGAAAAATGTTCTGACTTTTATTAGACAAGGGACAAGGGACAAACGTTTTGTGTATGCATGTTCTTTCTGTAGTAAGTTGAGGCATATCAATCACATATTATTCTCATAATTTTCTTACCAACTATTCCAAAATTCACCACTCACCACTCACCACTCGCCAAAGTCGGGATGAAACCCGGGTGTCTTGTCCCACCTTGGTCATTCCTCCTTCTCCCTGCTCCTGTTGGACAAAAGGAACAGAAGCTTGAAAGTGCACACCAACGGACTCAGGAACAGCTTGTTCCCTTCAGTTATCAAGCTTCTGAATGGACCCTCCATGAGCTAGGGTACCGTCCGACTTACTTCTACCTTATTGTGGACACTGGTCTTTGTCTAAGAAACTGATGTTTATCTTGAGTTTGACTTGATTGTAAGGAAAGTGCGATAACATAGAACTAGTGTGATCAGGTGATCGATGGCCAGCCTGTAGTTGATGGTATAGTATTATCTGATTTGATTGAATAACATGCAAAACAAAGCCTTTTCACTGTACCTTAGTTCACATGACAATAATAAAACCTAAACCAGTTGAAGTAATTTCTTAATCAATGGAACAGAATGCTTTTGGGATATCAAAGGAGAATGGAGCACCCAGTGGAAACTCTTGCGGTCACAGAAAGAATGTGCAAACTGTGGTCAGACCGCATTTGGGAAATGTGAGCAGTTTTGGGCCCCGTATCTAAGGAAGGATGTTCTGCCGTTGGAGAGGGTCCAGTGAAGGTTTTACGAGAATGATCCCAGGAATGATTGGATTAACATATGATGAGCGTTTGACGGCACTGGGACTGAACTCCCGTTAATTTATAAGATTGAGGGGAGACCTCATTGTAACGTACAGAATAGTGAAAGACCTGGATGGAGTGAGTGGAGAGGATGTTTCCACTAGTGGAAGAGTCTAGGACCAGAGGCCATGACCTCAGGATAAAAGGATGCACTTTTAGAAAGGAGACGAGGAATTTCTTTAGTCAGAGTGTGGTGAATCTGTGGAATTTATTGCCACAGACGGCTGTGGAGGAGAGTTCAATGGATATTTTTAAGGTGGAGTTCGACAGATCCTTGATTAGTAAGGATGTCAGGGGGTTGTGGGGAGAAGGCAGGAGAATGTGGTTGAGAGGGAAAGATAGATTGGCTGTGATGGAAGGGCGGAGTAGACTTGATGGGCTGAGTGGCCTAATTCTGCAGCGAGAACTTATGAACTCTACACAGAAAGCACCAGAGTTCAGGATTGAATCTGTGTTACTGGAGGTGAGGCAGCAACTTTACTACCTACATCACCTGTAGAGTCAGAAATGCTGTTTGCATCTTTTGAACTACTCCAATATCCACTTGACGTTCCAGAGAGCCTTCAGGATTTGGAGAGGGTGATTAGGTTGGATAGTTCTTCCTCAGCTGGCATGCACATGATGCACTAAATGGCCTCCTTTGGCGATGTAAATTGCTAAAGGGCCTGTCCCACTTTCACGACCTAATTCACGACCTTTGCCAAGTTTGCCCTTGACTCATACTCGCAGCATGGTCGTCACAAGGTCGTAGTAGTCGTAGGTAGGTCGTAGCAGGTCGTGATGCTAGTCGTATGTATTCGTGGCATCAAGTAGGTCGGGGCGTTTTTCTAGCAGGATGACAAATGTCCACGAGTTAAAAAGGTTGTGAATTAGGTCGTGAAAGTGGGAAAGGCCTTTATTGATTCTACTAAACACCAGGGAGTGTGAAATTAACACGGCAAATAGAATGTTAACTTATCTCAGGGGTTAGAACTCACAAGGAGAGTTGATACTGCTGATGTGTTGGAGCCTTATAGGAACCCATCTGAAGAACTTCTTCTTCTTATCGAGTCCACACACAAGATTAGAAGTTGTTCAGCCAGAGCTGAATACACTACTCAGCATCTGCATACAATGGTGTCTGTCTTGTCACTTCTTGTCACTTCTTGTGCATGGTGGTGGAAAGCAAAGATCTTTGGTGGAAAGATTGGTGGAAACAGGGCTGTGACGTGAACGCTCTTTCCTTGACCCCATCTGAAGAACTGCATTGGTTTCTATCCACCAATTTTCCAGAAACATATCGCAACCTTTGATAATGCACAGCACCACTATATTTCTGGATAGAGTGGATGTGGAGAGGATGTTTCCACTAATGGGAGAGTCCAGGACCAGAGGCCATAGCCTCAGAATAAAAGGACTCACCTTTAGGAAGGAGATGTGGAGAGGGTGGTGAATCTGTGGAATTAATTGCCACAGAAAGTTGTGGAAGCCAAGTCAATGGATATGTTTAATGCAGAGATAGATAGATTCTTGATTAGATATAGGTGTCAGAGGTTTTGGGGAGATGGCTGGACAATGGGGGTGAGAGGGAAAGGTAGATTAGCCATGATTGAATGGTGGAGTAGACTTAATGGGCCAAATGGCCTAACTCTCCCCCTGTCTCTTTTGAACTTATTTCTCACAGTTTAAAGGATTTTGTGCCCACGTGTTCAAATTACTTAATTTGTTATATACTCTAACTTCTGGAAGAATCTAGAGCAAGGGGCAAAATAAGATTGGAGCTAGATAAATCGGGAATAAAATCCCCAACCAAGCTTTATGGCTGCTGGGTCAAATCAAATCTCCAAATTTGAATGTTTAATCAGATGAGTGTACTGAGGTCTATAGAGCACTGGCGGGGGAACAAAGTGCTGATTCATCATTGCATTTAACAACTGTAATTTCTTCTTGTTGTCAACATATTTGCAGTGCAGATTTATGACCATATGATACCTTGTGCTTGTAACCTCTTTCTGCTCAGTAAAACATGCAGGATCAGGAGAAATTCAAGGAAGCTCAGTTGCAGAAGCTTATTCTAAAGCTATTGGTTACACGTATTCATGTAAATTGGAGAATATGCAGTCATAGGTTTTGTTAATTGTTTAACATTCATTTTCGGGATCTAGACACCACTGCCAGAGCCGACATTAGGCCTATTCCTAATTGCTCTTGAGAAGTTGGCTGTGAGCCACCTTTATGAGGCACGCAGTCTTTCAGGAGAAGGTTTAATTTAGTTTAGTTTATTTCAGTTTAAACCAGCATCTGCAGTTGCTTCCTACACGCACAATACTATACGATAGAACTTTATTAATTCCAGGAGGGAAATTGTGTGTGTGTGTGTGTGTGGGTATATATAACACACACACACACACACACACACACACACACACACACACACACACACACACACACACACACACACACACACACACACACACACACACACACACACACACACACACACACACACACACACACACACACACTCATATATTTATATAGTTATATATTTATATATAAATATACACCGGAGGATGTGCTTGCCGTAGCAGTGCGCATGTGCAAGGCGGCCTGCCGTGCCGGCGTATGAGGAGCGAGCAGAGAGCGGAGCCCAGCGGCCCGGACATGGATGGCGGGCGGAGACGGAGAATGACAGACAGAGAGAGAGATATAGAGAGGGGAGCCCACCTAGATTTTTAGGCCCTAGGCTTCAGCCTATGAAGCCTAGTGGTAAATCTGGCTCTGCGAGGCCCCCCTAGATCTCGAGGCCTTTAGCTTAAGCTTGTCAAGCTTCTACGTAAATCCGGCCTTGGGTGGGTGGGATGGTATTGGATAAACCACCCAGAAAGCAGCCACACAGTGAGGAGAATCCAACAGGTTTCCTCGACCAGACTGTGCCTCCACTGACCTGGCTCCACTTCCTGACACAAGGGTACCGAGTGATCGGCAACAAGCACATGCCCGGAATAAACATACCCCAACAAATTAAATTTGTCACGATAACGCCTATCATAGCGACCAGCGCCATACACAAAGCACTGGAGTAACTCAGCAGGTCAGGCAGCATCATTGGAGAACATGGTTAGGTGACGTTTCGGATCGGGACCCTTCAGGAGCAATGGTCAGGAACCAGCGTATCATTAGTTGACTGCACGGTTAAATTCAGATTCAGAAGGTACTTCCATAGCGCCCTTAGGAGAGAGTTCGAGGATTTATGACAATGACAAACCAGTTGAGATGGTGTACAACTTAGAGGCATATCTGTTGGCGGTGGCTTACCCATGCACCTACTCCGGTTTTCCTCCTTTGTGGTAGAGTTTGTGGGAATTGTTTGGTGCTGTTGCAGTAACCTGGGTCAAGAACATTGTGTAGATAGTGCACATTGTAGCCAGCATGCTTTGAATGTCCCAATGATACTGCTGGAAGCCATTCAACCTTATTTACCTCAAAGGTTATAGGAGCAGAATGAGGCCATTTGGCCCATCAAGTCTACTCTGCCATTCAACTATGGTTGATCTATCTTTTCCTCTCAACCCCATTATGCTGATGAATGCTTGCTGATCAAGCAGGCTTTCGCCTGAATGGTATGCAGCTTTATTATTGGGGAGCAAGATGATGGTGAGCAAGCATATTCTGCAGCTTACAGCAGGCAGAATATGATCAGCATAAATATAGATGCTTGGAGGCCATCTGATGGAGTTTTGGAAGAAATAAGTCTGGAGATAAAAAAGCAATAGTTTGAAACATAGAAAATAGGTGCAGGAGTAGGCCATTCTGCCCTTCAAGCCAGTACCGCCATTCAACCTGATCATATCTGATCATCCAAAATCAGTACCCCATTCCTGCTTTCTCATCATATTCCCTGATTCTGTTAGCCCCAAGAGCTATATCCAACTAACTTTAGTTTAGTTTATTGTCATGGGTACCAAAAGACAGTGAAAAGCTCTTGTTTGCCTGTGCAAATGACTCTACATGATGACAATCGAGTAGAATCCACAGTGCACAGATAAAGAAGAAAGGATACAACGTTTTGTGCAAGATAAAGATCTTATGGGGGAATACAGATTTGGCTCCAACTATACATAACTAAAACTCTTGTCTTGTTATCTTATGGTTTGCATTGTTTTTACATTTGCGCAAAAACGGTACAAGATAGCACAATGATTTTTCACCACCATACTCACCATATTCCAATGCTGCAAACGCACCAAGTTTTGTTCCTATCGGTGATATATTTTAAAAGTTATTAAGGTTTAAAAAAAAAAATCCGCCCATGCGCAGATTGGTTTCCTCTCCTGTCAATAGAGGGAGAAGAATGCAGTGGGGGAGGTGAGGAGGGATAGTGGGGGGATAGGGGGAGGTGATGAGTGGGGAGGTGGGGGATAGAGGGATAGGAGTGGGGTAGGGAGGGGAGACAATGTATGGAGGGAGGGAGGGTGACTGAGGGTAGGGGAAAGGAGAGGGAGGGAGAGGTGAAGGAAGGATTGTGGCATGGTTGGAGGAGAGGGGAAAGAAGAGTGAGGGTGGGGAGAGAGTACTGGGGATAAGGGGAAATGAGCCGTGCCTGCTCAGTTTGGGGCTATGGGTGAGTGGTGGAATATTGCGTTGGAGGAAAGTGTTGCATTGGAGGACCAGGCCTCCCGTGTGACAGGGACCCAACCGGTCCCACTTAATCTAGTATCAAATACAATGCAAAGATGCTGAAAGATGTTTTTCTTTCAGTCTGAATTAGTAGTCAATGCATTACCAGCCGTGGAAGGGTACGGTAGCGGTGGCAATGTTTGCAGGTGCCCTCCTGTTTTATCAGAGGAAATTATAATTTTTCCAAGACTGGCATCCTGGAAGGAGACTTGACATCACAGCGATATTAGGGAGATGGAGAGAGGTGATGGACAATTCAAACCAGGCGTCATCAATCGC
Organism: Leucoraja erinaceus; assembly: GCF_028641065.1. Taxonomy (NCBI): domain Eukaryota; kingdom Metazoa; phylum Chordata; class Chondrichthyes; order Rajiformes; family Rajidae; genus Leucoraja; species Leucoraja erinaceus. The sequence continues at coordinate 58,939,478 of NC_073378.1, read as the reverse complement.
CCACCCTCCATGTGGAAAACATGTCTCTCAGGTTGTTATTAAATCTTTCCTTGAACTTCTGCCTCTTATAGTTTTATATACCTCTATCATGCCTCCTTTACTCTGCCACAAATTGACAAAGCTTATCCAATTTCTCTTTTTAACTCAAGCCTTCTATTTATCTCAGATTCAAAACATATATTGTTCCACTTCCCTTCTGAAGAGATTGTAATAATTTTGTGCATTGAATCCCCACAATTGTTACATGTGCAAGAATTGTTTTGGGGAGGTTTGGTGCCCAAGACACTAATAATTCACTTCAGACAGTAACTGCAGAATCTTTATCATCCAGGAAGCACTTAGTGGAGCAACTGGTAGAGCTGTTGCCTCACAGCACCAAAGACTCAGATCTTGGGACTGTAAAACTTTCCTTTCTTTCAAAGGTTCCAGTTCGATCCTGACCTCGGGTTCCGTCTGTGTGCAGTGTGACTGTTCTACCTGTGAACCCATTAGTTTCCTCCAGGTGTTCTGGTTTCCTACCACATCCCAAAAACTTGCAGATTTGTTGATTAATTGGCCACTGTTAAATTACCCCTAATGTGTACGGAGTGGGTGAGAAAGTGGGATAACTTAGAACTACTGTGAACAGGTGATCTTGGTTGCTGGGGACTTGGTGGGCCGAAGGGTCAGTTTCCGTGCTGCATTTCTAAACTAAACTACAGATGAGCAGGTTTAACTTTTCATTCATTCAGAAGGGAAGTGGAACAATATATGTTTTGAATCTGAGATAAAAAACATACATCTAACCTTTTAGCTCTGGAATTTTATTGCAAGCCCAAAACAATATTTTGGAATGAATCTGATAAAGTATATTTCCAAGTGGATGAAATCTCGGAGGTTTGTGATTGCTTATTAAGTTATTTTATTTCGAAGTCACGTGAGTGACTACGTGAAGAGCCCGCCAGTCCGCATGCGCGTCAATACACGGACGCATGGCGCGCGAGTCGGAGCAGTTCGAAACTGCTCTGGCAGGTAAGTCAATTTTATTTCCAGCGAGCCGCTGCGGCAGCGGGCCCGGAGTAGCTGACGGAGGCGGCTGGTTTTTGGGCCGCCGTGGAGGCTCCATAGGAGCTGGGATGAGATATTGCGGCTGCCAGCGCAGCCAGGTCAACGATTGCTGCAGGAGGTTTAGCAGCAGCCGGTGAGTTAAACATATCCACGGCCAGGAGTTACTGCTAGCTGAGGGGCTCAGCCATGCTGCAGCAGCATATAGTGTATGCTTTATTTTTGTGTGGGCATAAATAGAGTTGGCATTAATAGCGGTTGCCACTTTGTCACGTTTGTGCTCATCGTAGTAGATAGCATTTAAAGGTCATGTTTAATTATTTGGCACTATAACGATGTATCTTATGCCAATAAAGTTTATATTTGGTAATTAGAAATGATAATTACAAAGGACATTTATTATCACATACACCAAATGGTGTAGTGAAATTGGACTTGCCATTGCAGTCCAGAGCACCTGGCTTAGGAAACCTTTTTTGAGCTGTGTCTAGCAGACACCTGTGGGAGCTACACCTGGTTCAGGTTGGCGTCATGGTAATTTCCGCTCAGTAGAGGGGACTGTTGGAGATCATTTTATAAGAGACTCCAACTATTTGGATATCGATAGAGCAGTCGAATCTCTGATTTAATGGGGATATGCTTCTTTTAATCGTATGAATGCAAGGTAGCAACACCTTGTGCAGGAATACTCCTTTGAGGCTCCAGAAGGGAGCAAGGACTCGGAGTCACTAGCAGGTGCAACCTGTCTGGTAAGTATAATAAATAATGATTTATACCGCCGATCTGCATAGCTAGTCCCAATTCAGCTCCTAGAGGGACCTGCTTGGTACCCCGTGTCGGGGCAAAGTCAAAGCCAAGTATTTGAGACAAGTCCTGTCGGATGATTTGGGTCAAGGGGATTCTGTCCCCACATCTATAACAGATGTGATTGGCCGTTTTGTCTCGATTGGAACATCTGATGAATCAGATGGTGGCACGAAATATGCTCCGTGCTACGGAGGCATGCACAGGCAGTTCAAGTCATACGCCTGTAGCAACTCCTGGTTCAGCATTACAATATTCCTCCCACTCGGATGAAAGGAGTTTTGGAGATGGTGCTAAATAATATGCTCCGTGTTACGGAGGCATGCATAGGCAGTTCAAGTTATACGCCAGTAGCAACTCCTGGCTCAGGGTTGCAATATTCCTCCCACTCGGATGAGTATCGAAGATGAGTGGTCTGGCCAAGAATGAGAGGGGTATATTTCTGATACTTCTCAAGATTACAGAAACAAGGAGCATGCTGAATCAGGTTAGCATTTGGCTAATCTGATCATGTGTTTAGTTACCCAGTTTAAGATGGAGGATTGGCTTTCAGCAACTTAACTGATTCAGAGAATCGATCTTGAAGATGTATACTTTGCCATATCTATACACATGAGGCACAGATTATCTGGTGTTTTGATAAAATAGCCAGTGGTGGAAGCCAATGCTGCCCTACTCAGACCAAAGGGCATTGTGTCATCGAGTTTTAGATAATATGCAAAATTTGTAGCTGATAATTCTTGGGGGTTATCAGTAGATACCTCTTGCGATATTAAGAATGAGGCAACATGAAATTTAATAGTGCCAATTTTGTCTATTCATTCAGGCCATGGTAAGGAGGCTGAAGCAATTCCTTTTTACTCGGTCACAAGCAATGGCTGGGGCAGCCTGTCTTCTTGGGCAGATAGCTCAGCACGATAGTATGGGAAGTTTGTGAACAAAATATGTGAGTTACTTTTAAATGGAATTAACAGAGGTTTGTGTGGCTTTCAGTTTGAGCCTAGAGAAGCGTTTATGTGATAGCACAATTGACACTGCTTGTGCTGCTTTGTCATTCTCTATAGTACCATAAGTGGGACAATAAATGATTGGTTATTCACCCGCGGTTCACTAACGTTATGCAGGGTGTCTTTTAGTCAAGTCAAGTCAAGTTTATTTGTCACATACACATACGAGATGTGCAGTGAAATTAAAGTGGCAATGCTCGCGGACTTTTGTGCAAAAGACAAACAAAAAAACAACCAAACAAATTATAAACACAATCATAACACACATATTCTTTTATATGACCACTCTAAAAGCCTACACTCATTGTAGTGTGTGATGTATATCAGCAAATTATTATGGAAATATTCTTCTACTGTATTCCTAATGGGAGCAGTATTTTTAAGTTGATTATGCTTTCAACAACTAATTTCAGCACAAAGAACAGTCTTCACTCAATCTCTGGCTCGGTCTCTGGGTCATAACTAACATTAGGGTAGCTTGTTATGGGAATGATCTCATAAGCAAAATGGGTATGATTGCGTACATTTGAAGTTGACAGCATACCTACCAGAGCAGAGATTGGGGGTATCATTAGGTATACAAGTGCACTGAGCTTGCTAGTACCTATGCGATGAAAGATAGTTTCTTTATTGTTATTCAATACTCAAGATATTGCTGATGGCTCATTAGCAGCCAATAGAATGGATAGTTCCCTTTCATCATACAGCAAGAGGCTTATATAGTACATGTTAATAAATTATAAAATTTGGTTGAATATGTCTGGAAATTTGCAGATAGAATTCTGCAGTGTTGCATGAGTTATTGTCTAGCTCAAAGTCAATTGGGACTATGGTCCGGATAATAACAATGGTCATGTATGCAAGTTAGCATCATTGGAATAATAACCCATGTTTTTCTACCATTAATGGTTTATCTGTTTAAGTGTTTCACACACAGATTGGGTTACTGCATGAAACCACAGCGCTTTGAAGTCTTCACGTAGTCACTCACGTGACTTTGAAATAAAATAGAACGTTTAAATGAGAACTTACAGTTTGAAGTTTGATCTTTATTTTATGAGAAGTTGAAGTGAGGGAATACGTGCCCTCCACCCCCAACCCTACTTCTCATAAAGATCATTCGGTAATTATAAGGTCGTTAATCTTTCTATAGCTTAGGTCAGCAACTATTCTGTGGTTTCATACAGCTGCTCTAAAGATTGATGCGCATGCGGACTGGCGGGCTCTTCACGTATTCCAACTTTTCATAAAATAAAGATCAAACTTCAAACTGTAAGTTCTCGTTTAATCTTTCTATTAAAGTGCACTCCCATCGTCAGGAAAGGGAGGTGCGGTGGTAGAGTTGCAGCCTTACAGTGCCAGGGTCCTGGGTTCAATCTTGACTATGGGTGATGCTGTCTGTACGGAGTTTATATGTTCTCTGGGTGACTGCGTGAGCTTTCCCAGGGATTTCCGGTTTCCTCCCACATTCCAAAGACGTGCACAATTGTAGGTTAATTGGCTTGGTATAATTGTACAAATTGTCCCTAGTGAGCGTAGGATAGTGTTAGTGTGTGGGGTTCGCTGGTCGGCGAGGACTCGTGGGCCAAAGTGCCTGTGTCCGTGCTGAATCTCTAAACAAAACTAAAAGAAATAAGTGTTACAGTCCTAGTGCGTAAACAAAGTTTCATAGTAGGTTGGGCTTCAGGAGATGTGTAAATGAGGAATTGCATAGAGAGGAACCCTGTGGGTTATGCAGCAAGGGCATTGGTAAGACGTGATTCGTCTGCTTTAGCATCAACTTATTTTGTTGGAAGAAGTCTTGCAAGAATGGAAATTAGCTGTATGATTTACAAGGGCAATGTTTGACATATGTAAGGTTAGTATGAATGTGTAGAAAAATCCAACTGTGAAGTAAATCAGCTGTTTTCAGGGAAATTGAGCTGTATGATACATTATCAGTACTGTGTGGGGTGGGAAACCTTAACCTTGGGCAAATGTACTCAATTAATCATTGAGTACATGACTATAGTTTGATTAAGAAGTATTTGAAGCCTTGCGGGTGCAAAGCTGAAAATAGATTTGTTTGTGCAACATTTTCACGATGCTTTGTTCTGTGTTTTTGTATAACTTTCAGTTTTGGAGAACTTGCATCCTAAAGCATATGACTTATAGAAAGTCTTAGCTTCATGCTGCTATTATTTTCTTGGGTTCTTTTTTTGCTGGTTGTTTTTGAATTTGACCTATATCTGATCATCCAGGGAAAAGTATAGTAAACTACATAGAGATTTTCTATTATACGGTCGCGCTGTTTTCTGTTTTAGTCACAGCCTGAAATTTATAGTTGTTACACCCTACATTAAATCTAAATGTAGATCTTATAGAAGTTTCATCAGGGTGGTATGAATTACGTCAATTCGGGCAAATACTTAATTGTGAGAATTTTAAAGAAATTACCTGTTTAAAAAACAAACAAACAATAAATTGCAAACAATTCAGACTCAGTGACCTTAAAATTCATTGTTGCCATCAAGGGCCAGCAACTCAAGATGGGCTGAATGGCCTGTTTCCTTGCTGTAAAGCTCGTATGACTCTAAGGGTCTTTACATGGTTTCTCTGTGATTATTTATGTGTGAGTCCACCAGCAGTGACAGGCTCACTTGGACTGGGATGATCGACGAATTGAGGGTTGTGATCTGTGGGAGGGAGTCCGTACAGTGAGGTGGGAAAGATGACTCGAGCAGGAACGGTGAGAAAGGAAACCGATATAAGTTGGGATCTCATAAGGTCATAAGCGAAAGGAGCAGGCCATCAAGTCTTCTCCGCCATTCAATCATGGCTGATCTATCTCTCCTTCCGAACCCCATTCTCCTGCCTTCTCCCCATTTTCGAGTGGGGGTGCTGTCCTGTACGGCTGCCAGTCCTGCAGCTGTCCGTTTTTTTCACTTTTTTAAAAATGATTTTTAGTACGTTAAAGTGTGTAGTCGGGGGGTCTAATCTTTTTATGTGTGGGGGGTGGTGGGGGGGAAGGGGGAAATGCTTTTTCACGTCCCTACCTGGTCGGAGAGGCTGCCTTCCTCCGAGCAGCACCTTCGACCTGTCCTCGCAGCCTACCAGCGGGTCCTGGAGCGAAGTTTCCTGAGGGGACCTGGCCAGAACCTCGGCTTTGGCGGCGGCACAGCGCTGGAGTGCTATCGTGGAGCGGGCGATGCCTTGCCTGAGTCGCCGCGCTGGAGCTCCAGTATGCTGGGACCGCCGATAAAAACATTGTGGAGCCGCGGTTCTGTGGAGCGGCCAGCTGCGGCGCTGAACTTTACATCCTGGAGCCTGGGATCTCTCGCCGAGATCGCCAGAGTGTGAAGCTCCGTCCAGTGCGGTCTGTTGGCTTGGAAACCGCGGTCTCCGGTAAGAAGTCGGCCGTTCCTGGCACCCCAAGCCGCTGAGGGTTCTCCCGACGCCGGAGTACCATCACCCGGCGAGAACGGCCGGGAGCATTGGGCCCCGTAACGGCGACTGTGGAGGCCTCAATAGGCCCGACTCTGGGTAGACAAGAGGATGGGGACTGGACTTTGTGCCTTGATGTTTTTATGTTCTAATGTTAAACTTCTTGAATGCTATGTTGTATTTTTATTAGTGTGCTGCAAGGACATCTGAATTTCCCCTGAATAAGGGGATTAATAAAGTATTTATTATTATTATTATTATGTATTATTTTATTATTATTAATCCTTGACATCCATACTAATCAAGAATCTATCTATCTCTGCCTTAAAAATATCCATTGACATGGCCTCCACAGCCTTCTGTGGCAAAGAATTCCAAGGATTCGCCACCCTCTGACTAAATAAATTCCTTCTTACCTCCTTCCTAAAGTAACATCCTTTAATTCTGAGGCTATGACCTCTAGTCCTTGTGGAAACATCTCTAAGCCTTTCGCTATTCGGTAAGTTTCAATGAGGTCCCCCCTCATTCTTCTGAACTCCAGCGAGTACAGGCCCAGTGCCATCAAATGCTCATCTTATGTGAATCCATTCATTCCTGGGATCATTCTTGTAAACCTCCTCTGGACCCTCTCCAGCGCCAGCACATTCTTCTTCAGATATGGTGCCCAAAGGTTCTCTTTGCATCTTCTGCAGTCGCTTGTATCTTCATCTATGTTCTCTTTGAACGATGCTTCCTGCTGGCCATGCAAGAATCTGAAATGTATGAATTATTCTCCCCAATTGGATATGGTTCTTGGAAATCACCTGCAGAGATGTTACATCTGACTTTATTAGTCCACAAATGAATCCCCTGTTGTGGGTCCCAGTCCCCAGGTTACAGCTGATGTTGTTCCGATAAATGTTAAACATTCCTGGTTACAGCCGCATAATGTAGATAAATTACATAATATAAAACAAATACAGTCAATGCCCTTGGGCTGGAACCACCTCTGGTGGGTTCATTCATTTGTACATTTGTAAAAACAGCATTGTTTATCTGCAGTAGTTGTGAGACTGATCACAGGCACACATCAGAACTAGGTGACCTGATTTTCCAAGCAATGTTCTGAATAAATGTTTATAGCGAATGGTATCAATTTCTGCAATCGTGATGAAAAAAAGTTCATCTCTGCAGCCAGTGTGATTTGTGATGGGAAGTGCCCGATCGAATTTCCAGAGTGGCATGATTTGGTTTGGACATGTTGGTAATTGTGCACCATTCCAGAAATAATCAATCCTTCATCTATTTAACACTACAAAAATCAATGTTGTGCATACATTGCGAGGCTTTTTTGACTGTGCTTTTTCTACTGTTTTTTTGTTCCCTTTGTGGAATCTAAATTTAGGCTTGGAATATAGCTGCAAACTATATACTGAGTGTTTATCACTTTTAATCTGACCACCAATTCCACAATTAATATTTCAAAATATTCTATTCAGAAGCCTTTGGCTAAAACCCTAATATAATATTTTCTTTTTATTTTTGAACTATTTTTAATGTTACACATTCAAAATCTGTACGCTATATTCAACATAATCCTAGTGCTCCACAATGTGATGGCTCAGACCACCCAGTTTTGGAAATAGAATAACAAGAGGCTGACGTGATTAATTTAGGAAGGGGTCATCTTGTCATCTTTTTTTTAATATAAATTGGATGTCCATATAAACAGGAAGGAAGGAAGTAATGCTCATGTCGAAGTGTGGAATGGAATATTTTATTGTCACATGTGACAAGACACAGTGAAATTCATTGCTTGCATACCCAATGTATACAAATAGCGACCACCTACGGCGCTGACAAAATTACATAGCACGTTGGCACCTTCTTTTGTTCCTCCCCTCCACAGCGGCTCCCCCCACGCTGCATCCCCATTGTCCTTTGTTCTCCCTCCCTCCCCATTGTCCATTATTCTTCTCCCCCGCCCAGCGCTGTCTTAACAGCATTATAGGCCCCCGGGCAAAGCAGTGCACTGGGGCCCTTACACTACCAATTGCTTTATGCCGAATCAAAAATGCCGTCATGCACTTGCGATGTTCTTCTCCGTTTTCATGTTCTACAATAATACTCTACAATACATAGATTAGCATGGAGCCCCTATGTTCGTGGGGCCCCGGGCAACTGCCCAGAGTGCCCATGCGTTAAGACGGCCCTGCCCCTACCCCCCCTCACGACGGTCCCCCCATGCCGGCTCCTCCATTGTTCTTCCCCCTCCCTCATGGCGGTATGACTATGTGGCAGACTAGATTGAACATCAGAGATCATATTTTAATATATGACTGTATAATTGTAAGCTTCAGTCTCGTAGAGCAAGAAAGATCAGAGCAACTTTCGTGCATTCAAATGTCGAAGTGGACAACTGCTCACCTAATTCAACATACAGAATCCACAATAGACCTACCTAATGTGGCAGGATTCGCAAAGTACTAAATGGATTTCACACAGCCACTGGGATTGTATTCTCTGAATAGTTGAGATCTTTAAATCACCTTCTTTTCATCTGTCATGATTTCTCCTGATTATCCTTGGTATATTTTGTTTGCCCATGTTCTTATGAGGCATCTTGGAAAATGTTACTATTTCAAATACACTACATGCACGCAATATAGTCTTTGTAAGCAAGGGAACATAACTTTCATCTCTTCAGGTAATCTCCAATGGGTCAGCAATAACAGTTAGCTTGAGTAACTCTTAACATGAGGTTAAGTAAATTAGCTAGGGTGTAAAGATTAAACAAGAGGGTAGAAGTAGGATTGCAGCAGCATCACCTGTAACTGAATAGCCATGGTCTGCTTGGTTCCTAGTTGTGATGAATGACATGGCTGAGTCTGAGGTGTCAGCCATCCATCGAACCATATCCCAAGACGCAGTACTATTTCCAATAATCTGCCCATCAAAACCCAATTTAGCCGTGTCCGCCATTCACTTGGCATGCTTTACCCACACCCATCTTTTTTTTCCAGCTTTATTTCTACTGCTATTAGTCTGATGAAGGGTCCCGAGGTGGGAATCTGTTCTTTTCCCTCCACAGATGTTGCCTGACCCACTGAGTTCCTCCAGCACATTGTGTTTTGCACAGCACTAATTAGTGCAGAAAGGGAAATAAAAGTGTTGCTGTATTGAGGTTAATACCTACCTTAATAGATGCCTGAGAGGCGCCTTGCCTGGTAATTGTATGTTTGACTTTTCGTTTTTAGTTTTAGAGATACAGCATTTCAGCCCACCGAGTCCACGTTGTCCATCGAACACCCGTTCACGTTAGTTCTGTGTTATCCCGCTTTCTCACCATTCTAGTGGACAATTTACAGAGACCAATTAACCTACAAACCTGAGGTACACAAAAAAGCTTGAGAAACTCAGCGGGTGCAGCAGCATCTATGGAGCGAAGGAAATAGGCAACGTTTCGGGCCGAAACGTTGCCTATTTCCTTCGCTCCATAGATGCTGCTGCACCCGCTGAGTTTCTCCAGCTTTTTTGTGTACCTTTGATTCTCCAGCATCTGCAGTTCCTTCTTAAACACAACCTACAAACCTGCACGTCTTTGGGATATGGGCAGAATTCCAGATGGTCATAACGAGAATGTGCGAACTTCACACAGACAATAGCTGATGTCAGGATTGAACCCGGGTCTTTGGGGCTGGGTTTATCACTCCTCCAACATCCCACATTGATGCCTAAAAAAGGAAATGGCTCCCTCTCAAGTAAATAAGGGGCCCGCATCTGGTTTAGTCTCTGCCAAATCGAATGCCAGTAAATGAAGCAGATGTTAATGCTGATCTACTTGGGATAGTTTAGCAGCTCCTGGGATTAATCACATTTAATGCTTCTTATAAAGAAAAACTGTAGTTTGTTATGTGTGGAATACTGTAGGGGAAGGCTCGATGATGGCTGTGACCATGACTGTAAAAGGGACCAAGAGTTTCTCATCATAATCTGAAAGTCAATTCATTTTGGTCAAAGGCGGAGATCAGAGACATGAGAGCTCATCTGGACTTTCAAAAAGCCTTTAACAAGGTCCCACACAAGAGATTAGTGTGCAAAATTAGAGCACGTGGTATTGGGTGTAGGGTATTGGCATGGATAGAGAACTGGTTGGTAGACAGGAAGCAAAGAGTAGGAATTAACAGGTCCTTTTCAGAATGGCAGGCAGTAACTAATGGGGTGCCGCAAGACTCGGTGCTGGGACCCCAGTTATTTACAATATACATTAACGATTTAGATGAGGGAATTAAATGTGACATCTCCAAGTTTGCGGATGACACAAAGTTGTGTGGCAGAATGAGCTGCGAGGAGGATGCTATGAGGCTGCAGGGTGACTTGTAGATTGAGTGAGTAGGCAGATGCATGGCAGGTGCAGTATAATGTGATGGTAATAATAGGAAGGCAGATTATTATCTGAATGGTGTCAAATTAGGAAAAGGGTAAGTGCAGCGAGAATGGATGTGCTTGGACATCAGTCACTGAAAGTAAGCATGCAGGTACAGCAGCCAGTGAAGAAAGCTAATGACATGTTGGCCTTCATTGCAAGAGGATTTGAGTTTTGGAGCAAGGAGGTCCTCCTGCAGTTGTACACGGCCCTGGTGAGATTGCACCTGGAGTATTGTGTACAATTTTGGTCTCTTAATTTGAGGAAGGACATTATTGCCATTGAGGGAGTGCAGCGTAGGTTCACCAGGTTAATTCCCAGAATGGTGGGACTGACATATGATGAAAGATTGGGTCGACTGGGCTTGTATTCACGGGAATTTAGAAGGATGGGAGGAGATCTCATAGAAACATATAAAATTCTTAATAGATTGGGCAGGCTAGATGCAGGAAAAATGTTCCCGATGTTGGGAGTCCAGAACCAGGGGTCACAATTTAAGAATAAGGGGTAGTCCATTTAGGATTGAGATGAGGATAAACCTTTTCACCCAGATAGTTGTGAATCTGTGGAATTCTCTGCCACAGATGTTTTCCTGAGAGTTAGATTTAGCTCTTTGGGCTAAAGGAATCAAGGGATAAGGGGAAACGGCAGGAATGGGGTACTGATTTTAGATGATCATATGGCCAAATGGCCTAATCCTGCACTTATTTTTCTATGTTTCTAAAATTTAATCAGTGTTGTGGCTGGAGTCACTAGTGAATCCAGACTATTGAACCAGGCAAGATGGGTGTCAGAGGTTATGGGCAAAGATCTTATAGCGGAGCAAGATAGGCTACTCCTGCTAAATACAATGGGCTGACGTGTAGTAGGCTACGGAGGGGATCCTGGGCATTTTTCCCTTCCCCATTTTAGTAACCGGAACCTACCTGACCCGACCCGACTCGCAGTGTAATCAATGTTTGTGTGTGTGTGATATAGGGTTAGATTCATCATTCTATCAGTTCATACTTCTTGTCAAGAATAAAATTTGACTCTGGTAATTGTCTTTTTTAATATAGTTTAAATCATTTCTTTTTAAATGGCTCACAAGCAGTGTTTGAGTTTATTTTGTAGTAACCGGAACCGACCCGACTGGCAGGGTAATTGACATTGCGGGGGATGTTTTTGTGTGTGATATAGGTTTAGATTCATAATTCTGTTAGTTCATAATTCTGTTAATTCTTGTTTAAGAATAAAATGTTTATAAACACACATACATGAATGTGATATAAATGTATATAATCATACAACACACACAATTATATTTCTTCTGATCCAATGATGAACTTTATTTCAGACTAGACAAGGGACATTAAATAAGAAACATTGTAAACCTCCCCGCAACTTCACACACACTAGGCGTTATCCCCGGGCCCCACACTCCCCCTCCTGCTGCCCCGGGCCCCACACTCCCTCTCCTCTCCCGCTGCCCCGGGCCACGCACTCCCTCTCCCGCTGCCCTGGGCCGCGCACTCCCTCTCCCGCTGCCCTGGGCCGCTCATTCCCTCTCCCCGGGCCGCGCTGAAAGATTCACAAACTCAAATGTAATGGGGTTTCTGAGGCTCAGAATATGATACAAAATTTGAATGTTACATTCTTTTAATACCATAACACTGCGTATTGAAGCAATTTAAATCCTTAATTTAAATTTCCTTTTTATCCTTGATATTCCTTGTTCATATTTTTGTTCTGCAGTTGTGACACACTGCTTGTATGTTAAAGACATCACCAAGACATTTTTCCACTCATTTTATTAATCTTCTGGTAGTCATGTGGGAATGAACGGGATGTTAAAGTCCTTGTCCCTGAAGAGGGCAAGCACTTTGCTCTGTTTGTTTCCATGGAGATGTGTAGCGTGAAGTTTACTTTTACTTATTCGCTTCACTTCATCAAGTGGTGATTTGGGCAAGGTTAAAGTGCAGTCTGTGCTTTCTGCAAGAGTTAATGCTGTTAGTGTTGGAGTAAAGGGAACACGATGCCTGGAGATGACTCCTCATAAGCTGGATGTGTAGATTTTCCATCTGCTGTTTGATAGTCAATAAAAAGATGAGAAAAGCCACATTTCTAGACGTATGGACAGTGAAACATTTTGTGTGAGGAGGTTGGAGGGGGGAGGGGAGAATGTCCCAGCAAACTTATTGTAAACATCACATTCTTCTTTGTGTTGACCAAAAGTTGTTCTCAACCGGAAACGTCACCCATTCCTTCTCTCCGGAGATGCTGCCTGTCCCGTTGAGTTACTCCAGCTTTTTGTGTCTACCTATTGTTTCTATCATGTTTTTTTAAATCATTGGCCAAGTCTTCTAAAGTGCAGGAATTTATTTTTATTTTTATAATATGAGAATTCAGTGCCCAGCCTCTAGTTTCATTTTTAGGAGTTCCCGTCCACAGATGATGTGAGGAAAGACCCAAAGATGATGTTGGTGAAGGGCGTTGCTGGAGATAGGAGCAGAAAGGGGAACTAATCAGAATTTTTCTTGCTTAGCCACAGTCAGGGAGACCTGAAAATAAACTGTTTTGTGGGGTAAAGTTCAAAGCAAGTCTCGGGCGTGCTTCAGGTCAGCATTCTCACGAGTTCAGTTAATCTGCAGACTTGTCATAACGGTCGGAGGGGCAACTTCTGAATCTTTCTCAGGTCACGCAGATAAAGTGCATCAACCAAAAAGCCTTGTTGTGTTTCCACTTTTGCTTGGTGCCTCGGGATACATTTAGAGATAGGATGACAAAAGTCCTTGAGCTACCTCTGCTCTGAACAGGTCGGGTTAAAATTTCATGTTAAGTGAGGAGTATTCATTATCTGTGACACATGACCACGGTGTAAGCCTGTGTGAGAAGATTTTACTGCAAGAACTGACTGAATTATGAGGTGGATTCTCTGGAGAGCTTTTCTCAACAGAGTTTCAATGCAAATAGTGACCTATTATGACAAGCACAATTGGATGATAACATTGGATTTTAGGAAACAAATATATTACAGCATTCTCCCTTCTCTTTCTCTTACAGCCCGATAACTCTGATGCATTTCTAAGTCATGTAAACAATCCGGTAGGTAATGTTTAATTTCAATATTAACTCGCGTGTAACGTGACAAGTCTGAACAAAAGCCAATGCCTCTTCTCTATTGTAGCAGCAACAGACTAGAGAAGATATTTTCTTTTCTATTATTATGACTATTTTCACGTCTTGTTGTTACAGGTTTTTTTCTTAGACCATTGACTTTGTGCAGATTGTGTTTATTAGGTGGGAGCTTGGTGGGAAGTTGTGGAACAGAAATCAATGTTTAATTGCTTTTGATGTTAATCTTTTTAAACTGCTCTTATCAAGGAGCTTTCATGTATAACCAATTGCTTTATTTTTCACAATATTTTTAACAGTTTAGCAGAGATTTAATTAGCTTTTAACGTGACATTTCACTGTTGGAAGTGTCATTCATGCTCTACATTGTTTTTGTCATTAAAAAATATGCTGCTCCTGGACCTTATGAGGCAAACATTTCTGCAGATGATGCGATTAGATTGAGAAAAACGCTTGTTTGTGTGAAGTAGTTAACATGAGAGATTTGAATAAAAATATGGTGATACAGGTGTTAACTAACTGAATTCTTTAAAGATATATATTCAATAACATGTTTGTGCATGTGTATGGATGTAATAGTATGGTTTTCTATACTGTCTCTAAGTAATATCTCTAATTTAATTCCTGCCTCTCCCCCCCCCCCCCCCCCCCCACCATTATCCGCTCCAATCATATGTGCTTAATCATTTATATATTACTAAAATTCTCATCTTGTCTGCGAGCTTATGTGTGTGCGTGCGTCATGGCCTGAACTACGCCAAAACGGTACATGATAGCGCTACAATTTTTGGACAATTATTCACAATTATCTTGTGATGTGTTTTTATCAAGTTTCATTCAGATTGATGTTATATTTTACGTTATTCACATTTTTAACTTTACAAAATCCCACTTTGAGAAATATTTCTTCCATCTACACTGGCAGTTACAGCTATGACGTCACAATGGGATTGTAACCCTGCCCCCTCCAATGTTGCAATCCCTGGACACTGAGTCCTGCCAGCATTAGCTAGTGCAATTGCTTTTTAAAGTTTAAAATGAGGGAGGGTGAATAATTGGAAATGAGCTGCTCCTGCACAGTTGGAGGCAATGGATCAATGGTGGAATATTGCGTTGGGGGAACAGGTTGCATTGGGGGAATGGGTGAGTGGGAAATATTGCATTGGGGAACGGGTTGCCTTGGGGGACCAGGCCTCCCATGGGGGCTATGGGTGAGTGATCGAATATTGTGTTGGAGGAAAGGGTTGCGTTGGGGGACCAAGCCTCTCGTGTGACAGGGACCCAACGGGTCCCACTTGGTCTAGTATATCTTAATTTGTTTCATTTAAATAGGGGGAGAGAAAATGAGTTTAGGCTGCAATACATTATTGTAAACTTAGTTTGGTCATCTGTGATAAAAAATGGTCTTCCTGCCAGCATTTAGCACCTACATTGAGAAATGTTAAACAAACTTTAATGCATTTTCTTGTGAACAAATGATCATTATTTCAAAACTTCTGGATCTGACATGTAAATAGTAAAATGGTAAAAACCAAAAACTCATATCGGTATTGAGCAGAGGAAGCCTTGTTAAAGGGAATTTCCTGTAGATACAGAATATTTTGAATATTGAGTTGATTGTGATTGTCCCAATGAAAATCTGCATTGAAATTGAGCATAAGGTACTTGCAGAAGGGAATTTTCTTGTAGATATATAATTTTTGTATGAGTTGTGCAATATTTAGGGTAAGTGATCCCTGTACTGGTGGTTTGAATTTTTTTTTAATCTATTCTCTGAAAGATGCTTTTAGTGAACCGAAGCAGTGGCCAAATTGGATTCATTTTGCTGTGTTTTAAATTACAAACTGAAAAAATAATTATAATGCAGGACCAGTTTATTGTCATTAATCAATTATCAAAAATAAGAACATTAATTTTACTCTGAACATTTTTCATTTTATTATTGTATTTAAATGATTCAATTGTACAGTCACAATGATCACACCACCCCTGTTGATCCTGCATATTAAACAATGAGTGGTCAAATAGTTTTAACTATTTGCCCATGCAATTTGCATTAATCATAATGGCTCCACTTCAATTATGATAAACAGGCAAAATATTTAGGACCATTCTAAGTAGCGGCATCATATAATAGTAAGATTAAACGAGAACTTACCAGTTTGAAGTTTGATCTGTATTTTATGAGGAGTTACGATGAGGGATTACGTGAAGCCCGTCCCAGGACGCGTAGCGGCATACTTCAAAGCAGCGGTGTGGAATCACAGAAAGACACAAGTATTTGAAGTAACATAGTAAAGAACAAAGAGACATCCATTATCAGTTTGATCCATGTAATGAGGGTGGGAGCGGAGGGCACGTAATCCCTCATCGTAACTCCTCATAAAATACAGATCAAACTTCAAACTGGTAAGTTCTCGTTTAATCTTACTATTTTACTTCGGAGTCACGTGAGTGATTCCGTGAAGATTTCAAAGCTCTGTGATTTCAAACCGTGTAACAGTTTTACTACACTCACTGCCGAAGTCTTTGAGGGAGGAAGTGTGTATCGTAACCAACCAATGATTCTGTTATAGAAAACCCAATGGTATTTTACAATAGACACTGAAGAAATTTAATGCTCCCTTTGGCTAATCTGAATATTTGCAGATTGGAATCTTTCCTGCAAATGAAAAACAGGTTTTGTCAACAGTTTATAATAAATTATTTCTCTCTGAACGTTTTACCCCCACTATTCTGCTGGAGCCAGGATGTGGTTTATAGGTACGTCCATTCTTTTGCCGTTGACGTGGAAGCTTCTCCTGTGGGATGACAACTTTGACATGTTAGTTTTATCCCAAGAGCTTTAACCTGCTTGAGCCATTTCAAAAAAGGCTTGTTACCCGACCACAAGGTTTTTTGTAACCAACCCACAAGGCTTTTCATCTCCCTCGCATAATTAGGTTGTGTCTATGTAAGGTAAAAAAGGGTCTTGGTACATTACCGTGTTCTCTGGCGGGTAAGCCCGGATTTTATGACTGGATAAAGTATTCCTGGTCTGGTTTGACCATTCCCTGGACAAATGATAGAGATCTGGTCTGAAGCTGTGAGCATGGTGTCCAGTTGAAATAGGAGTAGTGACTGGACCCTCTGTGCTGCTCCATGTGCCTTTAACATATGTTTTAGTGCATAGAAGGTTCAGGTTTTGGACTCTGGCTGGTGGGATCCCCTGAAGTGTGGTTAACCACTGTGACATCCCATATATAGGTGTACATTGTCTAGGGTTTTAGAGTTTTAATACCCTTCATTACCACCAGCCAGTGACCCCATGGCCTGTTGTCCTGTAGCTGTTTTGAAAAAGAACAGGCAGGGCAATTCTAGCTGTGTTGATGGCACTGTAGCCGAATCCTTCATCATGATGAAGGTTCTCCAGGAATTCCAGTTCGTAGTACCTGATTCGGATGAGTAGGTTTTCCCCTTTATCCTTGCAGTACTTCTCTTGATGCTGGACAAGTGTTGTAGTCCAGTGGATGTTCAAAAGGATGCTGACATGGTGTCGATTATTCAGTATAACAATCCCAGTCCCAGAGGTTTGCGCAGAATCTGCAGCTCAGGAGCTTATTTCTCATGGCACAGTAGATTTGTGCCCGGCTCCGATATTAATAATTCTGGGTACTGGAAAAACACCATCCAAGTTCCAACAACCATATCATGGCGTGAAGTGAAACAAGGTCTGCGTAAGTCCGTCAGGTACTATCAAATACCTGAAGCAGAAACCTTTTGTACTGTGCGTTGTTCTCGATTGGTGAGGCAGAACGGAAAAATACATAAAATTAATTTCACCAATGCTGCGTGAACGCATTTGTCTATCAATATTATAAATACATTCTTGAATGACAACATGACCTATAGGCCAGAAAAGTTAATATATATAGCTGACGATCTTTCTGCTGGAACTATCTGTCCCAGAGAAATGTTTTAATGAGGATTCCACTGGCCCAGGGTCTGGTTTCCCCCCGCGACATACATAGGACATCCCCAAACACCTGGTGATATAGCGTTAATGCAAATAATCAATATCAGTTTCACATTCCATTTTAATTATCATTGTCAGTGTACAGTACAGCGACAATGAAAATGCATTAATATCTGTTGCATCATATAGCTTGATAGTTTTGTTAAACTTTATATGAAAACATCTAATTGATGTTGTCCTTACTTTTATGTGACCTGGTGTCTGTCACCTTATTTTGCTTACCAGGCAGGTAAGTTGTTGATAGTCCAATACCTCTATGGATATACCATTGCCAAATTGTTTTGACCAACTTGTCATATGATACCGACTTTATGCTGCCATATGGTTAATATAGGCCACCTCCATAGTGTAGTCTTATTTATACCCATACATGCAAGTGCTTAAACTCATAGTTTTCACCCGAGCCCCAGTATAAGTGGTAACCCCACCACTGTCTTTCTGATATTATTTCAGTGGGTAACTTCATGAGATGCTCAATGACAACCTATATGTTGATTTTGATACTAACATCTGAATCATGTAGACAGAAAATGGTACCATTTTCCCCCAATTACTCTGTTATTTGTCGAGTAGTTGGTAGTTTGACCATTAATTTGTTCTTTGTTTGTGCCAATTCAACTATGTTGTCTCTTGGCAACATTAAAGTTACGTGGACTGAATTAATATGAAAGCCAAGATAGTCCAAGAAAGCGCTCTATTTGCTGGTAGGAACCAGACCCACCTACCTCCATGGTTATTGGCGGGGTTGTGTTTTTTTCTTTTTGAGTGTTCTTCCCTGTCGATGTGCTGGCGATGTTGGGGGGAGGCGCATTTTCCAGGGGGTCCGCTGCAGGCCCTGACCTAAAAAGGTTTCTGGGGATAGTGCGGCCCCAAGCTTTGACCAGTCGCATATTCGGGACGCCGACTGGTAGATACAGTGGTGTGCTGCCGCCTGGGTGGAATGAAGAGCTTTGGTATGTTCGCTGCTGGTGGTGCCCTCATGAGGCTAAAGGTCTTAGACGCCTCCTCCATCTCTTTGAGCTGTTTGTTCAAGTCCTTCCCAAATAAAAAATGAGTCGGTCTCTACTGATGGAGTTTTGCATAATCCTGCAAATTTAGGATTGAGGGCCGGCCTGATGTTGTCTCTTCTCAGGTTATTCAGCTCATATTGTGTCGTGCACATGAGTGCCAGGACATCCTGTTGGTGAGATGTCATCTACGGTCTCGACACCCCGCGCATAGGCTGTTATAGCCGCCGTGAGGAGGCGAAGAATGCGCTGGAGTTTGACCTCCTGTGTCCGAATCGGTCGCCCCACGTTGCCCCATATTTGAGGATTGAGGCTCTTGACCTTGAGAGCCTCACAATTATCCGGGGCTGTGTGCTCCTCAAGCACTTGGGCGAGCACCTTCTCCTGCAGTGGTTTGTTGGAGAGATGGTTTATGCTGGCAGCCATCCTTGGCTCCAGTGTTGCTCCAACCCGTGGGGTAGCGACGAATCAGCTTACGACCCCCAGCAGCTCTTCCTGCACACCCTGCTCTCTTTCGGCTCCTTCCGCCTGCCCCATACTCAGACCAGCCTGCCCCTGGTCACCGATGCTAACCTCCCATTCCTGGTCCGAGGTCGCAAAGGGAGGTGCCGGACTCAGCACCATGCCTGTCCTGTCTGTCCGAGAGCGCTGCTGCTCTTGGTAGACCATCCCCTCCAATAGCTGCTGGATGCAGCTTAGGCGGCTGTCTCTCCCCCGCTTTGGGGTGGACATTTCCCCTCCATCCGACGAATCGGAGACGACCGGCCGTTTGGCTTCCTAGCCCCTTTCCCAGTCCGCCGTGTAGGCTCTGGCGAGACTGGCTTGGCTCGGTCTCAGGGATAGCGAAAACCGCTCTACGAGCGACGCCGCCGCTGGTTGCTGCCCCGCTGGTAGAGTTGGAGCGGGGCAGTTCCTCTTTGCGAGTTCTGCGTTGTGTTCCTGAACTCTGTAATAAAACACAACTGCAAACTCACCTTTCCAATGCCCAAGAGTCGTTCCTGCAGCTCAGGCAGCTGTCTCTCCCCCTCCTGGGTGGAGAGACTTCCCAGTCCGATGTCGTTCCACTGCCGGGTTTTCCACACATCCAGCCCGCTCCCTTTTGCCGTTGACGTGGTCAGGGCTAGCGGGCTGGCTCGGTCCCGATGTCGGGTTTGCGGACCGCCCGCTAAGCGGTCCTACCGCCTGTTGCTGCCCTGACTCTCTCTTGAGCGGGCAGGTGCAGCATATTTCCCCCCTCAGCCCCCAGCTGATGCTGGCGGGCTTGGTGCAGAGTCGGGAGCGGGCCGCTGATTAGCGGACCTCGCTCTCCCTGTACTCGGGCTGCTGCTCACCTGCACTCGGGCTGCAGCGTACTCCACGCCAGCTCTGCACAGTGGGTTCCCCTAACGGCTCCGTAAATGTCGGAAGCCTCCTCCCGCCCGCCTGCCTGCCTGCCTCCCCTGGACAGTGCGTGGAGAGCGAGCGAGGACTAAGGGGAACCCCCAACAGAGCGCTAGCGCCGTCTTCCAGCTGTCAGCTGTAGCCCCTGGGGAGATTTTCTCGGCACCGGCACAGGTCCCATTCATGGTCCGCCGGCGCTCTGTCTCCCTGGTAGCGTCTTTCCTCCCCTCCCTCGAACGGGAAACTCCTGCCAGAGTCCAAGGGGGCCGCTTGCACGTCCCTGCGGGAAAAAACAAGCAGACGCAAAGGGGCTGTAAAAGGAAAAGGTAAGTACTTACCTAAACTTAGATTCTCTCTCGTTTTCTTCGGGAGCCCTGACTCCCGGCTGCCGCTTTGCATGCCGAAAACGTAATGCCGCTACGCGTCCTGGGACGGGCTTCACGGAATCACTCACGTGACTCCGAAGTAAAATTTGTGATTACCTCTCATTAACATTGCCTATTGCTAATCAGACCTTTTGTTTTATGTGTTTCTCAATTAATCTTATTTTCATAAGAAAGGATTTTGTTTTATTGTTTTACAAGGGGAAATTATTTTTTTAACAACTGAATATCTGGCCACTTCTTGCTGACCTTGATATCAATTCTGATGAAAGCTCATTGACATGAATTAATAACGCAGTTTATTTCCTCATGAGTGCTACTCACTTGTTGACCATCTTCAGCCTTTTCTGTTTTTATTTTGGATTTTTGGCATATGTACTATTTTGTTTTCAAGTTCCATTTTAAAATAAGTTTAACTGCAGATGCTAGTTTACTAAAAAAATACAAAGCGTGCTGGAATAACTCAGCGGGTCAGGCAGTATCTCGGGAGAACATGGATTGGTGAAGTTTCAGGTACGGACCCTTCTTCAGACTCATCCAGATCTGAGGCTGAAGAAGGGTCCTGACTCAAAATGTCACCTATCCATGTTCTCCAGAGATGTTGCCCGAACTGAGATACTCCAGCATGTTGTGTCATTTTTTAACCATACATGATAATTGTCACATGTAGTTGAAGAACAAAAATATTTACTTTCCAGTATCCTAGAGGAAGAGAGTGTGCAAGTAGGTCAAATGTGCCTGTTTGATAAAAAACTGAGCATGTTTTCACATAATCAATAATGCCGAAGAATAAAGAAAATTAAATAATATATTCTACTGGAAATCATCAATGACTTGGTAACTGGCAATATTCAGCATTACCCAGCAGGTACAAAAAAATATATAAACAATGTGCAATACTGGGAATACCCAGACACACCCTCAATTCTGCTCCAATGTTGCCTTGGACACTTCCTCTGAAGGTAATAACAAGGAACTGCAGATGCTCGTTTACACAAAAGGGTACAACATCCTTGAGTAACTCAGCGGGTCAAGCAGCATCTCTGGAGAACATGGATCGGTGGCGAGTCTGGTCTGTTCTGAAGTAGGGACCTGACCCGAAAAGACTCTATGTTTCTATGACACCTATGCATGTTCTCCAGAGATGCTGCCTGACCTGCAGAGTTACTCCAGCACTTTATGTCACTTTCTCTGAAACATTGGGTTACTAGAGACTGCTGGTTTGTGCAGTACTGGATAAGCTTCTGCAGTACATCACTGGGGAGACGATTCTGGCTTCCTTTCAGCAATTACACCCACCATAACATTAAGTGGGCAACTTGTACTCACATGTGCTCTGAGGAGTGAGGATTATGATTGTGATTGAATATCAGAAGGCAATGTTTGTCATATATTTCACAATCTGCATTGCCAGCAGTTTATCCATGTCCTCATTGGCCCATCTTTATGGGAGTTCATGGAACCCTTAAAGGGGCATGACACACCTGATCACATCATGGAATCGGACAGCAGGGAAACAGTTCCTGAGGATGCAACAACTATTAAACGCCATTCATACTTGCCCCTCTTGTACAAACTTACAATACCCATTTGGAAGCTATGTGGGTTTCCCAGCTAAATGCTAAGTCTCCTTTCATTCTTTTTCATCAAAGAGCATTCCTATTCAGAAATGTAGTCTATTGTAGTTAATAAACTGAAGCATGCAGCTTAAAATCACAATGCAATTTAATTAACTTCGGTCAATTAAGGGGTTTTTTATAACCATTCCTGCACTTCACAATAAAAAAATGATTTCTAAGACTACGTGAGTTCATGACAAGCATTTTCAATGTTGACAAAAAAATTGCCCATATCCACCTATCGCTCGTCAGGGTTTGGCCCTCGCTTTTCCAGCTTTCTCCCCCATACTACAATCAGCCAGAAGAAGAATTCCAAGTCAAAATGTCACCTCTCCATTCCATTCGCAGATGTAACCTGACCTGCTGAGTTACTCCAGCTATTTGTGTTTTGCACACGATAGAGTAATGAAAGTTGAATCAAATGCATCAAAGCTTCGCTTGCTTATTTTTGTCATGAGCACAAGCAGCCAAATAGCTTAATAACAAATTGTAGGGTTTTGGAGAAAAATACTGATAGATAGAAAAGAAGTTAAAACATCGATGCGGAAAGAAAAGATGAGAGTAAGAAAATTAAGCAAATATGTCATTACAGATCAGGATTTGATTAATAATAATAATAATAATAATAATATCTTTTATTGTCATTGCTCATAAGTGCAACGAGATTTGGGTTTGCAGCTTCCATCCGATGTCATAACTTAAATAACTAATAAAATTTAGATTTAGATACCCCGAGAACATGGTTTGTAAAAAGAACATTACAACAGTAAAACAGTTCAAACAGACTAAAGTGCAGATGTGTCTGTGCGACGTGACCATCCGAGGGAGACAGTCCATGGGGGGGGGGCACTCAGCAGGGCCGGTTCAGAGCTGCTATAGCTCTGGAAATGAAGCTGATCCCGAGTCTGGAGGTGCGGGAGTAGAAGGCCTTGTAACGTCTGTCCGGAGGGAAGTAGTTCAAACAGTCCATTACAAGGGTGTGGGGAGTCTATATGGTGGCTGATGGCACCGTGTGTGGTAGATGCCCTCCAAGGCTGGTAGCTGTGTCCCAATGATCTTCTGCGCTCTGTAGACGACGCGCTGAAGAACTCTCCTCTCCGCCTCCGTGCAGCTGAGATACCACACAGAGATGCCATACGTTAATATGCTCGCTGTGGTGCAGCGGTAGAAGATTGACAGCAGCTGTTGGGGCAGACCAGTCTTTTTTAATGTTCTCAGGAAGATTACAGGAAGATTGGTCTTTTTTGACCAGCGCAGCGGTGTTGGTGGACCATGTGAGATCCTCTGAAATGTGAGTGCCCAGAAACTTAAAGCTGGACACTCTCCACACTGTCCCCGTAGATGGAGATTGGGGCGTATTCTACATTATGTGACCTCCTGAAGTCAATAATCAGCTCCTTGGTCTTGGAGGTGTTTAGTGACAAGTTGTTACGTGCGCACCAGTTCTGCACCTCCGCTCTGTATTTTGTTTCATCACTATTGGTGATCAGCCCAATCACTGTTGTGCCGTCTGCAAACTTGACGATGGTGTTGGTGTCGAATGCAGGAACGCAGTCGTGTGTGAAGAGGGAGTAGAGCATGGGGCTTAGTACACAGCCCTTTGGTGTGCCGGTGCTCAGGGTGATAATGTTCCTTTGTGACTTTGTAAAACTTCAAAACATAAAACAAAAGTAGTTTCTTTCATGTAGAATGGAAAGGCAATCACCTTAATAGAAACTTGGCATCAGTTAGACTAGAACTATGTATTCTCACCTATAAACATTTCAGAGGAAAGTGGAAAATGGGGCGAGTTGGCCCTATTGAATGCAGACATGACTTCATCCAAGGAAAGGAACATTTTTATTGATGGCAGTGCTCAGACAGATTCTGTCTGGCTGGAAACAGTCTGCTTCTATGCCATACAACTTAGACAAACTGAGGATTAATTCTGCAGGCAATTTGAAGAAATGGTGAGTAGTTACCAAGTAGTCATTATGGGGTCTTTCATTAGTTTGGTTTAGTTTAGAGATTCAGCGTGTAAACAGGTCCTTCAGCCCATCGAATCCATGCTGATCAATGTCCATCCATACACTAGTTCTATCCCACATAATAGGGACAACTTACAGAAGCCAATTCACCTACAAACCTGCACATCTTTGGAATGTGGGAGGAAACCAGAGCACCCGGAGAAAACCCATGCAGTCAAGGGAGAATGTATCATAATCATAATCATAAACATCATAATTGTACTTTATTAGCCAAGTATGTTTTGCAACATATGAGGAATTTGATTTGCCATACAGTCATACCAATAAAGAGCAACAAGACACCCAAATACATTTTTAACATGAACATCCACCACAGCGACTCCCCCACATTCCTCACTGTGATGGAAGGCAAAAAATGTTCAATCGTCTTCACTTCTTTGTTCTCCCGCAGTCGCGGCACTTAAACATTCCGTTGTCGGGGCGGTCTTGGCTCCATGCAGCCGGCGGTCGAGCCCTCCGCATCAGGTAGCAATGTTACAAAATTTTGAGATTAAAAAAATCAAGTCTGTAATTTATCCCATCAGATAAAGCATAAAAAGAAGTTTAATTTGACACCCAATTCACTTTCATATCTCAAGTATTTAAAAAGTTATGGCCATTTTCATACTCGGAAATTAGCATCTTGTTCCCTATTGATTTTCTATGGACATAACAAAAAAGCTGTGATCGTGGACAGTCAAAAACCCATAACCTTCTTAAAAATTAAGAGAACTGAATGAAATTTTCAGTTATCGTAGATTGAACCATTCTGAAACAAATATAAAATAATCTTACTTGGATGACCTGAAATTAAAGCATATAATTAGTTAGTTACCCAAGTGTAGCTAATTTCAAACTTCAATTACTAGATCTAAACATCTATCCATTTCTTAATAAATGATTAACATTTTTAAATAGCCTAAGTGTCCAAATAATATTCATAAATAATTCACAATAAAACATGATTTTTAAATCTCATTTACATTAATTTATAGGCCAAATGGAAGGAATTTAGTGTTCAATTGCTGTAAATTAAAGTCCATTTTAAATCAGCTTTCTAGTGGGATCCTGTGAACGCGCTGGTTTAGAACGTTCACATTGCGGTAGATTTGTGCCCCAAATGCCCAGAAAAATACTGCGGGATATAAAGAGCCCAAAATTAGCTACTCGCAACCTTAAACTTTGTATAAAGGGTTCTTAAGAAGCCCTTTTTAATGTAAAAATAAGCTACATACCTTCTGTATACAGCTCCATGCGGCCCTGTGGTTGCGTGAGGTCGCGGGTTTAGAGAGTGATGTTTAAACTATTACAACTATTATACAAGGCCATAAAAACAAATAATACCTTTTGCGATGGGGTCTTTCAGCGATTTTCCGTTAATGATTTACTAGGCTGAACATCTTCGATTGGAACAGCCTAGTGAAAATCGCGTTTTAAACCCGCCCCCTCTAAACGGCGCCAAAATCGCGCACACCCGCAGCGCCAGATTTTCGGCGACGCTTCAGGTAGGCTTTGCAACATACCTACAATGGGGCGATCAAGTTCCTGCATCGGGGGGATCTCAGGTCCCCCGCGCTGGGCGATCTGACCCCGGGTCGGGGCTAGTTGAACCTTCTGCGTACGACTTTGGAGCTTCCCGTCATCAGTCTCTACCCGAGACTGTGAGCTCCTTGATGTTGAAATCCCCAGGCCGCAGTTGGAGCGTCGATCCCAGGCTAGGGATCGCAGGCTGTGATGGTGTGCATGGCCCTGCGGTGGAGCTCAAAGTCAGTCTTGAGCAAGGCCGCCAGCTCCGTGATATTAGGCCACAGAGCGACCGGAGATACGATCCGGAAAACAACCACATCTCCGGCAAGGCAAGAGATTGACAAAAGTTTCACCCCACCCCCCACATAAAACAAACCAGAGAATATTAACACATACTATTAAAACACACTAAAAAGAACAAAAAAGACAAAAAAGACAAAAGCCAGACAGACTGTTGATGAGGCTGCCATTGTTGACGGTGCCACCCAGTGGAATATGCAGTCAAGGGAGAATGTATAAACTCCATACAGACAGTACCCATAATCAGGATCGAACCCAGGTCGCTGGCAGCAACTCTACCACTGTGCCATGTATCATGGGGCAAACTGAAGATAAATTCCACAATGCATTATGTGTTGGGAATCAGAGAGTATTTACAAGGATCCTGTACAGCAAAGAAAAGCAGATTTTAATTTATCAGCCAATCATAGGGTGAATTGGTAAATAATGTGATATATGTTCTATTGGGCTTAAATTAATTGCCATTTGAAAATGAGGACAAAATGATTGTCATGCTAATCATCAGATTTCAACCCATATAATTTGTTGATATGAGAGAGTACAGATGTTCGAATCTGGAACAAAAAACAAACTGCTGGAGGATCACGCAACAGAAAGTGCTGAAGGAACTGAATTGGTCAGGCAACATCTGACCTATTCAGATGTTTCTTGACCTGGGAATGGACAGATGATGTTTCAGGTTTGGACCTTTCAGTCCCATTCAGCTTTCATAAGTCCTTCAGAAATTATCTTCCACTCTGGGAATTCTGTGAGACTCTCTCTCACTGCTCCCACTCTCTGACTCCTAGTGTTCGACCATGGTCTGACCGAGACTTGTTATTACAGACCCATGTTTATCTTCAGCACTTGCCTGCACTGCCGTCTTGTCCCACATAGCTGTGAGCTCTGTTTCCAGGCCTCCAGTTCGACCCCAACCAGGTGAATCAGTCTGAAACATAGAAACATAGAACATAGAAATTAGGTGCAGGAGTAGGCCATTCGGCCCTTCGAGCCTGCACCGCCATTCAATATGATCATGGCTGATCATCCAACTCAGTATCCCGTACCTGCCTTCTCTCCATACTCCCTGATCCCCTTAGCCACAAGGGCCACATCTAACTCCCTCTTAAATATAGCCAATGAACTGGCCTCAACTACCCTCTGTGGCAGAGAGTTCCGAGATTCACCACTCTCTGTGTGAAAAAAGTTCATCTCATCTCGGTTTTAAAGGATTTCCCCCCTTATCCTTAAGCTGTGACCCCTTGTCCTGGACTTCCCCAACATCGGGAACAATCTTCCTGCATCTAGCCTGTCCAACCCCTTAAGAATTTTGTAAGTTTCTATAAGATCCAAGGTGAGGGGATCTTCACTCTGAAGGTGAGACCCTCTCTGAAGGTGAGTCCCGACCCAAAACGTCGCCTCTCCTTTCTATCCACAGTTCCTGAAGCTCTTTGTGTTTTGTACAAGATTCCAGCTTCTGCCGTTCCTTGCGACTCTAGTTTACTATTGGAGGAACTCAGAGGGTTGGGCTGTATCTGTGCAAGTAAAGGGGTGGTCAATGTTTCAGGTCAAGGTGTTGCATCAGGATTGACTGACTGGTTGAGTAGGCTGCTGGGCTTTTAAGGAGTGGAGTTTTTGCATGGGAGTGCACAAATCATGTGGCTTAATCCAAGAACACCTTTATCTGACGAAATCAACTATTACAAGGTCAACTGACAATGTCTGCCATACTGGATTTCCCTTCTCATTTAGGAACCTCATTTGGGACCCTGCAAACAGTTACCAGTGAGTTGAACAAATAGAAGGATGTCGCTGAAGTTAGAAAGAGGCAGATTACGGGTGGTCAAAACTACAGTAGACTACCCGGCCTTATACAGTGTTGTGGGGCCTCCGAGGCAAAGAAATTTAGTGTCTGCCACCAAGAATAAGTAGAACCACCCGATGCATTCAGCTGCTGCTCTCTAAACTTTAGTTTAGTTTAGAGATACAGCGCGGAAACGTCCTTCAGGCCATTGAGTCCACGTCGACCAGCGATCCTCGCACATTAACACTATCCTACACACACTGGGGACAATGTACAATTTTACCAAACCAATTAGCCTACAAACCTGTACGTCTTTGGAGTGTGGGAGGAAACCGGAGCACCATGAGAAAACCCACACAGGTCATGGGGAGAATGTACAGTACAAACTCTATGCAGACAGCACCCGTAGTCAGGATTGAAACCAGATCTCTGGCATTGTAAAGCAGCAACTCAACTGCTGCGCCACCATGTAGGAAGTTTCTATACACCCTTGCCCCCTCCCTTGCTGCCACCCTAAGCTCCGCCCTGGCCACCACCTTGTCCTTCACCACCCCAAGGACAGACAACTTATCTGCTGCGCAATAGTCCTTCAATCAGACAGACCTTGAACAGGGCACACAATCTTCCATGTTGAAATCGGGGTGGAGGGGTGGGGGCGGGATGGGGGACCTAATTAAACATACGGTCAAGAAATGTTCTCCCACAGAATCTTAAATCACAAAGAACTTTCCGAGGGGAGGTTTATAAACAGCAATTCTTGTCCAGATATCCTGATTCTGAATTTTGTTTTTTAAATCCCTACCTTGTCACACAAACATGAAGGAAGGGAGTTGTTAACAGATGTAGAACACACATTCACTTTTTTTCCATTCATGCTGTTCTGTGGCAGTGTTTTAAACAAAGATCTCAGCCTAGATCAGGGCTGACCTGGATGCGTGCCTGGATTGGACATGGTTGGTGCCACTGCTAAATTCATTACTCTTAGTCCATTTACACAATTGGGAAAGGAATGCAGCACATGCAACTTAATCCCTCGCTATGATTTGAATTTAACACCTCATGACACCTCATTGACTTGCATTTGTAAAAATGGAGCCACATGCACACAGTGTTCCATTTGTGGCAGTGCTAAACCCCTGATTGCTTCTGAGTTACATTTCTGCCATATATAATTTACAAGCTGCCTGAGGAGGTAGTTGAGGCAGGTACCATCACACCATTTTAAAGACATTTGGATAGGTACATGGATAGGATAAGTTAAGAGTGATATGGGCCAAATGCAGGCAGATGGGTCTGGTGTTGATGGGACATGTTTGTCGGTGCGGGCAATTTGGGCCAAAGGCTGTCAACCATTTCCACTTCAGCGCCATTGATGCTGATTGGGACATGTACTCCACCACGCTTCCAGAAGCCGATAACTAGGTCCTTGGTCTTGCTCACTGTAAGGTAAAAATTATTTAATTTACTCTTCATAGTTTAAATGACCATTTTGCAATTGAAGCCCACACCACGGTGGAGTAGTATTTTAAAGTTTAGAGAAGAAAGAAATTATGACAGTTTTAAAATAGAGTGGGTAAGTTAATTGTTTAAGAAGGAACTGCAGATGCTGGAAAATCGAAGGTAGACAAAAATGCTGGAGAAACTCAGCTGGTGAGGCAGCATCTATGGAGCGAAGGAACTCAAGTACTCAAAGTCCTGTGCTACGCAGCTAGCTCCAGTGCTCACTACATTATTCAACCTCTCCCTGGACAAGTCCGTGGTCCCTGCCTGCTTCAAAAAATCCATCATCGTACCGGTACCAAAAAATGCCTGAAATTAGATGCGTGAATGACTACCGTCCGGTGGCCCTTACCTCGGTAGTCATGAAATGCTTTGAGAGGCTGGTGAAGAATCACATCTGCGCCTTCCTCCCTCGGAACATGGACCCGTTGCAGTTTGCATACCGTCCGAACAGGTCCAGGACGATGCGGTCTCCCAGGTCTTCACACCGCTGGGGTCTAAATCTGGACAGCCAGAAGGGGGGAGTGAGGATGCTGTTCATAGACTACAGTTCAGCCTTCAACACGTTAGTCCCCACCAGACTGGCCGGGAAGCTACTGGAATTGGGGCTCAACACCTCCCTGTGTGCCTGGGTCCTGGACTTTCTCACCGCCAGGCCCCAGGTAGTCAAGATGGGAGGGAACACATCGAAGTCCCTCACCCTGAGCACAGGATCGCCCCAGGGTTGCGTCCTCAGCCCCCTATTGTACTCCCTGTACACACATGACTGTGTGGCTAGGTTCAGCACCAATTCAATAATTAAGTTTGCTGATGACACTGTGGTGGGGGCCTGATCTCAGACAATGATGAGAGGGCCTACCGGGAGGAGGTGGCTGATCTAGCACTCTGGTGCCAGGAGAACAGCCTCCTCTTGAACATCAAAAAAACGAAGGAGCTGATCATGGACTTTAGGAGGGCACATCATCCGAGGACGTACACTCCATTGAGTATAAATGGTGATCCTGTGGACAGGGTGAACTGTTTTAAATATCTGGGAGTCCACATCTCTAAGGATATGACATGGTCATCACACGCCTCAGCACTGGTGAGTAAGGCAAGGCAGCGCCTTTACCACCTCAGGCAATTGCGGAAATTCAGAGTGTCTCTGAGGATCCTCCAGTGCTTCTACGCAGCAGCGGTGGAAAGCATCTTGTCCGGGAACATTACCATCTGGTTCGGGAATTGCTCTGCCAAGGACAAGAAGGCTTTGCAGAGAGTAGTGCGTTCGGCCGAACGCACTATGGGAACTTCACTCACCCCCCTGCAGGAACTATACAACAAGAGGTGCAACTCCAGAGCAAACAAAATTATGAGAGACCTCTTCCACCCCTGCAACAGATTGTTCCAGCCGCTGCGGTCAGGCAAACGCCTCCGTTGCCATGCAGTGAGAACGGAGAGGTTGAGAAGGAGTTTCTTCCCAGAGGCAATTCGGACTGTAAACGCCTTTCTCACCAGGGACTAACTGTACAGAACGTTTTTCCTTCTATTATTTATTACGTAAAATAATATGTGTGTTATGATTGTGTTTATAATTTGTTTGGTTGTTTTGTTGTTCCACGAGCATTGCCACTTTCATTTCACTGCACATCTCGTATGTGTATGTGACAAATAAACTTGACTTGACTTGACTTGACTTGAAATAGACAACGTTTCAGGTCGAAACCCTTCTTCAGACTGATGTGAGGGTGGGGGGGGAGAAGGAGAAAGGAAGAGGAGGAGCCAGTGGGCTGAGGGAGAGCTGAGAAGGGGAGGGGAAAGGAGGGACTATCTGAAATTAGAGAAGTCAGTGTTCATACCGCTGGGGTGTAAACTGCCCAAGCGAAATATGAGGTGCAGCTCCTCCAATTTACGGTGGGCCTCACTCTGGCCATGGAGGAGGCCCAGGACAGAAAGGTTGGATTTGGAATGGGAGGGGGAGTTGAAGTGCTGAGCCACCGGGAGATCGGGTTGGTTATTGCGAACCGAGGTGAGGTGTTCAGTGAAGCGATCGCCAAGCCTACGCTTGGTCTCACCGATGTAGATCAGCTGACATCTAGAGCAGCGATGCAATAGATGAGGTTGGAGGTGGTGTAGGTGAACCTCTGCCGCACCTGGAAAGACGGCTCAGGTCCTTGAATGGAGTCAAGGGGGGAGGTAAAGTGACAAGTGTAGCATTTCTTGCGGTTGCAAGGGAAAGTGCCCGGAGAGGGGGTGGTTCGGGTGGGAAGGGATGAATTGATCAGGGAGTTACGGAGGGAGCGGTCTCAGTGGAAAGCGGACAGGGGATGAGATGTGAAGATGTGGCCAGTGGTGGGATCACGTTGGAGGTGGCAAAAATGTCGGAGGATTATTTGTTGTATGTGACGGCTGGTAGGGTGGAAGGTGAGGACAAGGGGGATTCTGCCCTTGTTACGAGTGGGGGGATGGGGAGTGAGAGCAGTCACGGGGTATAGAAGAGACCCTTGTGAGAGCCTCATTTGTAGTAGAAGAGAGGAATCCCCGTTCCTTGAAGAATCAGGTCATCCTGGGTGCAGATGCGGCGTAGACGGAGGAATTGGGAGTAGGGGATGGAGTCCTTACAGGAAGCAGGGGTGGGAAGAAGTGTAGTCCAGATAGCCATGGGAGTCAGTGGGTTTATAGTGGATGTCGGTCAGAGGTCTATCACCTGCGATGGAGATAGTGAGGTCAAGAAATGGGGGAAGTGTCGGGTCCAGGTGTATTTGAGTGGGATGGAAGTTAGTGGTGGGGATGAAGTCAGTGAGTTGTGTGGGGGTGCAGGAGGTAGCACCAATGCAGTCGTCGAAGTAGCGGAGGTAGAGTTCGGGGATAGGACCACGGTACGCCTCGAACAAGTTAATTGGACTGTTTATCGTGTGCCTGCCCTAATTAAGAATAGCTACAATGGGGCAGGTCATATGATGAACACAGACCATGTGATCAACCACTGGTCAATACGGATTGACCAATAGGTGGTGGGGGGGGGGATTGTGTGGTGGGGGTGGGGGGGAGGGAGGGGGGGGGGGGAGGGGGAGGGAGAAGGGGGGGGGGGGTGGGGGGGGGTAGGGGGGGTGTGGGGTGTGGGAGTAGGGGAGGGGGTGTTTGTGGGAGGGGTGTGGGGTGGTAGGGGGAGGGTGGGTGGGGGGGGGTGGGGTTTCCGGGGTGAGGGGGGTGTGGGGGGGTGGGCAGTGGCTCCAGGACCCGGCTCCAGACTCACTCGGCTGCTCCTGTCCCCAGCGCCTGTCGTGCTCACAGCCCCCGCCCCTGCCCGCAGAACACAGCCCACACTCCGCTTCTTCAGCTTTATTCTTGGCTCCGGTGGACGGGCGGCTTCTGGACGTGCTCACGGACTCAGCCCTGCCTCCCGGGCTTTATTCTCCAGCGGGTGTTGGAAGGGGTGTTACCTTCATGGTCACTGACAGGCGAGAAGACCAATCTGCTGATCTCACGATTTTTTAAACCTTCATAACTTGTGTAATCTTCCACCGATCGGAACTTGGTACCTTGGAGCAGAGGAGAACGGTGAGTAAGGTGGCGAAAAAATCCTAGCGATATAGGGTACCGTTTTTGCGCACATTTTTTTTTTAAAAACAGACCGGAAGTGGTCAAGATGTGAGTTTAATAATGGTACAGATGTTAGCCATGTTGTGAACAAATGCATTGTCTGAGAGAAACGTAAAGAGCAGGGCAAGTTGCAAAACAGTCCATTGATGTAATCATCTGCTGTTCATTTTGGCTATGAAGCTTTCTTCCAAAAGAAAGAGTTGATTCATCCTTTACTTTGTGTTTTGTACATGAAAGACACAGTACAGCAGAACATTGTTTACAGATTAAGACTGAATAAATGGTAAAATCCACAACAAGATTAACATCAGTTGGATAACTATTCATTGGTGCATGGTGGGCTAACATTGCCACCTGGGTGGTAACTTTATGGAACAGATCTGCAACTCTGTGCTCCTTTGATTCAAATCTCTCTTTGTCCTAGTTCCTCCACATCCCAAATATCTGTTCAACATGAAACTGCTTAAAACTTATTTCTTTGGCCAAGCTTCCAGTTCCTGTCCTCCTACCTTTTTGTGTGTCCCAATATCAAATCTTGCCTGATCTTCCTATAAACAATACTGAACATTTCACTTTTTAATCGGCACAAACAGATGGAATTTTGATTTGTTCCAGAGCGCGTCTCGACATATTGCATGAAAATCATTGAATATAAATTTGGCATGTTGAACTATTCAGGCAGGAACTTCTTTGTTAAATCCTAATTTGTTAGAGAAAATGAAACTCTGTAGTGAAATTATATATGGGTGCACGGTACAAGCTGGTGAAAATATTTTTCTGATGTTCATCCCTCTTCTGAGGTCATTGCCAGATTACAACTTGCGAAACAGTGATTTTGAAAAGATAGTATTCTATTTCTTCTTTAAAAAAATTGAGGGGAAATCAAACAGGAAACAAGACGGAGCTTGTATGTTGTACCCATTGCACAAGGTTTTTGTTGGCTTGTTGCACAGAGTTTTGCCCCACAAGATATCTGCCCTGAATTGCTTTTCTGGAAAATTGAATGAGTGCTTTCAGAAGTTTCTACTTCAGATGGATAGCAAATTTATTGTGTGTATTCACTTGATTTCTCTGAAAGCAAAAGTAATATTTCCATGAACATGCCTTTCACATTTATAGTCATAGAATCAACAGGCCCTTCGGCCAACTCACCCTTGATGGCCATGTCATCTAAGCAAGTCCCATTAGCCTGTGTTTGACCCACATCCCTCATGCACCTGTCTAAATGTCTTTAAAACTTTTTATTGTACCTGCCTCAACCACTTCATGAGGCATCTTGTATTACCCATACCACGTAACACCCTCTGTGTGAGGAAGGTTGCCCCTCAGGTTCCTATTAAATCTTTCACCTCTCACCTTAAACCTATGCTTTCAAATTCTTGATTCCCCAACGCTCGAAAAAAAGACAGCGCATCCACCCAATTTATGCCGCTGATGATTTTATACAGCTGTATGAGATCACCCCTCAATTCTCCTGCACTGCAGAAACAAATTCCTAGCCGATCCAGCTTTCCCTATATGTTAATCTCTCGAATTCTGGCAAATCTTCTCGGCACTATTTCCAGCTTCATGGTATCTTTCCTATAGCTGGGTGATCTAAACTGTTCGCAGGCTCCCATGTGTGGCTTCTCCAATGTTTTGTACAACTGGAATGTAGCATTCATATTTCTATATCAGTTCTCTGACTGATGAAGGCCTGTGTGCCATGTGCCTCCTTCACTAACTACTCTAATGGTTGTTTCTTGAATCTCCTCTTTTCTGCTCTGTAGTCTCTCTTGAAACAATCTTCCATTTCTTTCCCCTCCCCCATTTCCAGCCTTATTCCTGGTCTCCATTTCAATTTTATTTCACTGTGATCCCAGACTCCCTTGTCTACCTTTTCTGATAGGAACAGTCACATCTGGAGCTAATAATCTACCCACCCTCCCCCTACATATATGGCTTTAAATCTTTCCTCATTACCTTTTACAGTTGCTCATAAGCCTTTGTTCCTGCTGAGTTTAAAGGTAGTTTGCTTCTACTACATCAGTCTTTTAATTACAGCTGGATTGCTCCTCTTGCTATTTATAATCCCAAATTGGCTGAGCAAATCCCCTCAGTCTTTCCAAAATCAGACGTCCAGAGTACATTGTTTTCATCCTGCAGCCTCCTGCTTTGTTGTATTCCTTGTGCATTTGAATTTCAAAGTGCCTCTGATGACTTAACCTAGAGGGTAACTAATTTTATTTCAATCAGTCTAAAATGCAGGCGTTGCCATGCTGATGGTAATAAAATCAAAAAGCCAAAGGTATTCTTCAATAAAATCATAATATGTTGGAGATACTCAGCAACAACTGTGGAAAAAATAATTATTGAATCTTCAGGTCTGGGATCTTTCATTGAATCTTAGAAAGTTGTTCTGTAATCTCTGATGGATGGACTGCTTGCAAGTTATTGTCAACATTTAATTTTTTTTTCTTGTCTCGTTTATATGTATGATAATCAACTACATAATTTTGAAATATAATACTTTCAATATTAGGCAATTTTAGAACAGTTCAGATTCAATGTCTTTTGAGTCAATTGTCACAAGTGTATTGTGCAGAGTGAGCATAATAAAAAAAGTGTACTCAGCAGTTCATACAGCATGTATGGAGACAGAAACAGAGTTAACGTTTCAGGTCAATGACCTTTCCTCAGTAATATTGATTGTGTTTAATTTGTTATTTTTTAACTGCCAGAAACTAAGTTGTTTTCTTTTAATAATTACAGGGGTCAAATAATTTTCCGAAGAATTCCTCTTTCAGTCATAACTCATCTCCGTAAGTATGAATAGAATGCTTTCTCATCATTTACCAAAGCAAGAAGTGGTGATGTTGTTATTAATGTAACAAGCTATTTATGCAGAGGTTTGGACTAACAATCCCGAGACCAGAGCTCAAATTCCACTGTGGTAATTGTAAAATCTATATTCAGTTAGCTATCTAGAATTTTCTTTAAAAATGACCACAAACTGCTGGATTTATATAAAAATCATCTAGTCCACCTATGACCTTCAGGAGAAGAAATCTGCCATGGCCAGAAACACAATAATGTGGTCATATGTTCTTCACAATAGCCTTGAAATCTATTCAGGGATGGGCAATAAATACTGATCCTGCCATCAAAGCCAAAAAAACTCCACAAGGGTAAATATTATTCAATTTTATTTGAGAGGGTGGTATTCTATTATTTAGGACATAAGTGGCGTAGAGTTGTTGCCTTGCAGCACCAGAGACCTGGGTTCGATCCTGACTCCGGGTGCTGGCTGTATGGAGTTTGTACGTCCTCCCCTTGACCTGCGTGAGTTGTCGCCAGATGCTCTGGTTTCCTCCCACACTCCAAAGACATACAGGTTTGTCGGTTAATTAGCTTGGTAAAATTGTAAATTGTCCCTTGTGTGTAGGATAGTGTTACTGTGCAAGGATTGCTGGTCGCTGTGGACTCGGTGGACCAAAGGGCCTGTTTCCGCGCTGTATCTCTAAACTAAGCAACTAAGCTCTAAACAAAAAAAAAGATGTTAATTACAAACGTAGGACACAACATATAATTGGGTGTAATGCAGTCTCTGAAGATTGCACATTACCTCTGAGACTGAGTGCATCCACCCTCCCCGGCTGCTCCAGTTTCCTTCCACATCCTAAAAACATGTGGGTTGGGAGTTCAATTGACCACTGTAAATTGCACCTATTGTGCAGGTGACTGGTGAAATCTGGGGAAAGCTGAAGGGAATGGGTAGAGAATCAGTTACTGGGAAAACAAATAGAGAATGGGATATTCAGTAGGCCAGCAGAAATGTAATGGGCCGAAATGGTCTCCTATGTCATGAGGAATTAAATTTTGTTAATTTGTTCACAGTGGACTATAGATTGCATTTTTATTTGTTTATTTGCTCTTGTAGAAAAATACTTGAAGGCAAATGAAATGTGATGTAGACTTGCATTGGGGTGATTCCAAGGCTGTGATAGCGTTGTTATGAGTAGAAGTCGGAAATACTCGTTGTGTTTATATAAACAGCAAAGGTTAACAGTAGGTTTAGTAAAAGTTTTATGATCCTCCAAATATATTGACTGGTTCAAGAAAGACCACTTGCTCTTTTATGGTTCCACTGAAGAGGGTTCATCAATAAGCGAAT
This sequence comes from Leucoraja erinaceus, assembly GCF_028641065.1. Taxonomy (NCBI): domain Eukaryota; kingdom Metazoa; phylum Chordata; class Chondrichthyes; order Rajiformes; family Rajidae; genus Leucoraja; species Leucoraja erinaceus. Next base: position 58,902,429 of record NC_073378.1, on the reverse strand, counting down.
GAGTGCCTTTAAAATTATTGAACACAGAGAAAATTGCTGTGTTGTGGAATGTTTGGCTCTTGCAGTGTCAGAATCAGAGGCCATTGCCTTAAGGGAACCGTGGAACATAGATCACGGACAGGAATTCAATCTGCCCTGGCCTTGATGAATCTTTGTTAGAGCTATCCAGTCAGTCGCCACCTCTTCCTCTTCCCTTTATTCCCTTTACTCACCATTTATTTTCAGTTTTGCAAATGCATGTTCATTTAAAAGTTACAGTTGATTCTGTTTCTGCCACTTTCATGCCCAATTCATGTTAGATTATAAGAGGCCGCTGGTTCTTCTGCTAACTACCTTAAATCTTTCTCCTCTGTTTAGCATTATAACATGGGACAGTGGAAATTGCGTAGAGAGACGACATGTATATAGATCATATCAGCTAACCCAGAGGATGCATTGATCATGTCAGCAAAGTGTGTAGATGTCGCCTTGAAAACTTGTTTTCAGGAGGTCATAACTGGAAGCTGTTGAGAGTATTGCAAGTATAAGGCAAAAGGCAAAATCATTTTCAGTCACAAATTTCAGTCAAATGAGTGGGAGATCTGAATATTTGAATGCATGATTTGATTAAAGGCAAAGTACATCTGAAGAATTGGCTTGTTGTGTCAAGCTTTTGAGTCTGAGGTAAAACAAGGAGCGAGTATGTTGATTATTTAACCCAATCAGTTTGATTTTATTTACCCTCGCTGATTCCCTTGATTTTTTTTCAAAATCCCACATGAACCTGGACCCCTGTTTTAAGACCCCATGCACTGTCAAGTAGGTAGATGAAATAAACACAGTGATGAAGGAACTCGACGGGTCAGGCAAAATCTGTGGAGGAAATGGACATACGACACTTTGGGTCGAAACCCTTCTTGAGACTGATAGTAGTAGTGGGGAGAAAGGTTAAAAGGTGGACAGCAAGTGATAAGGTGGCTACAGGTGAGGGGTGGTTTTGATCAGAAGATAGGTGTAGTAAGTGACAAAGGCTGAAGTAAGTCCACTATAGTGTGACTGAATGGCAGATCAGGCGCACCAGGTTGTCTTCCTGCTTTTAAGCCTCATGTACCTTCATGCACTAAGGAGAACAATCCTGGGGCATAAATACTTGAAATAGAGGAATGTGGTAAGTGATGTGGAGAGTGAAGGGTAGCGAGTTCAAGTTTTGATTGCCCTTGTCAATACCAACAGTTTGAACTAGACCTCAAACTACTTTAGTTCTTTATTTGAAATGCTAATGCAGGGAATATATGCTTTGAATGCTGTGTCAGATAGTTTCAGTGTCCACCAGCTACTTCTTCCAGTTTGTGAAAATGGGGAAGTTAGGACCCATTGGAAGGTTAAGTTTTTGAATTCTGCACAGAAGTAATAGATTCCTTCCTCTAACTTAAGCTAGTAATAAGCCAGTAATGAGTGGACTGTTCTAGGATTTTGTAGTGGGAGCAGCACTGTTTTTAATTTACGTCAATGCTTTGGTTTCAGAAATGTGATATAGTTTGGTTAGATTTGTGAATGAAACTGAAACCAAGAGAGGTGATGTGGATTTGAGGGGCAGCTCAGAAATTACAATATGTATGTAGGTAGGATAATGACAAATGGCAATTAACTAAGGGTGGACTCGGCCGCGGGCCCAGTGGACGACAACGTCGGGTGCTTGCAGGTCCCAGGTTGGTGACCGGTTCTCCGGAGCTCCCACAACAACAGCTTTGTCCGCTGGACTGGAGGGTGGCAGCTTCGTCCGCCCCGGGCCGTGGAGTTTGAACCGGCCCGTTCGTGGAGCTCGGATTCGGCCGCGGGACTTACCATCACCCGGCGGGGTCACAACATCGGAAGCCTGGATCGCCTCAACGCAGAGGGAGAACAAGGAGGGAAGAGACAAGGACTTTAAGACTTTAGCCTTCCAACACAGTGAGGAGGTGCCTGGTAGACTCACTATGGTGGATGTTAAATCTGTGTTTATTGTGTGTTTTGTTATTTTATTCTATGTTATGACTGCAAGGCACGAAATTTCGTTCAGACTGAAAAGTCTGAATGACAATTAAGGATACTTTACTTCACTTTAAAATACTGCAGATGAAATGGAAATGGGCAACATATCCATTTGTAAATTGTGGTGAAATAGCTCCCCAACAAAGCAAAACAATATTGCTAAAAATACTCATATTATATCAGGTATATGCGTGGAGAGAAAAACAGATGACCTTTCATGCCCTGGAATATTAATAGCCCTGTCCCACTGTATGTGTTCATTGAAGAGTTCTCCCGAGTTTGCCCTGATTCGAACTCAGAAATTTACGGTAATGGCCGCTCGCAGGTACTCAGAGATTTACGGTAATGGCCGCTCGCATGTACTCGGGGCTCTCGTCGACATTTTTCAATATGTTAAAAAATCTTCGCGAGTCTTCCCGAGCTTACCGCGTTTCCCTAGTACCTGCCGTTAGCGTTACGAGCCGCTAAGAGACGTCCCCGAGCTCTGACGTACCCGCTACGTTCATTCTACGTGCTTTCCACAAGTTTGATTTTTTTTTAAACTCGGGAGAGCTCTTGAATGAACTCGTACAGTGGGACAGGGCTTTACCTCTGTTGCTTTCTCCGTGGATGCTGAGTCACCTTTTACGTATTTCTAGCATTTTCTATTTCTATTCCGGATTTCTAGTATCTTTACCTTGTTTTGCTTTTAATTCTGTGGGACACCAGGGCGAAAAGTTTAAAGTGAAGTTCAACTTCAGATATTCAAAAAAGGGGCAACGGTAAATTTAACTGCCTCGTATGTCCTCTATACACCCCTCCTGGGAATAGTTAAAAAGATAGAAGGTGTATTGAAGTCAGTTAATTGTTGGCATGTGTACCCCCGTCAAAATTACAAATCAGATTGCCACAAATAATCGGCATCAGAATTAGATAATTGAGCCCTTTGGGCTGACTGGTGAGCCAATGCTCAGCATGTGTAGCTGGTTCAGTGCATCAGTCAGGAAAGCCAAGGGAAGATTCAAGTTTATTCACAATCTTTGTTATACAAGTCATAGAGAGCTCTGCTTGAACCATATGGTAGCCTCATCAGACCACGCCTTGATCACTGCGTTAAACATAAAACCAAAAGCATTGAAGTGTCAGAGACATCCAAAAGAAAACCATGGGAAGGAGAGAAGCACAAGAACAAAGAATTAACTCACGGAAGCAGAACTAGGCTGTTAAGCCCCTCAAATCCTGACATTCGGATCATGTCTGATTTGAACCACATGATGGAGGAGACAATGCGGAGTTAAGATAATAACCTGGGAGTGGTGGCTGGACTGGATGACAAATGAAAACATCAATGATTCAATTGTAGAAATTCTGATACCTTCCTTGTATCATTTCCACTCACTGTCTTGTTATGTGCACTCATTCAGCCGTGCAATCAGCCTCTTTCAATCAATGTAAGGATCTGTTCTTTCTGTTGTCCAGATCCCAGACTTTATTCAATGTTTTGCTGCTTGTGTAGTTAGGAGACTTTTTGGGTGTGTTGTGATGTTGGAGAGATTAAAAACTACTAGATTTCATCTCTTCCATTTAATATTGGATTATTGCTGTATGTGTAGATTTTCCTTTCTTTCATCACAGTTTGTCATCAGCAAATGTGTGCGATAGAGCATTGTTGTTAAGGCATGCCATAATATTTTTATGTTTTTGCACATAATGCTCCCTTATTTCTAAATCGTTATTAATACATAAAGCCAGTTCACTTTTCTCCCTCTTTTGCTTCACCAAATACCTTGCATGATGTGGGAGATTGAATAGGTTTTCATATGTTTTTAAAGTTTCATTCCTTGTCTTTCTGTGTGCAGGAGTGTGGAATCAGGTCACATAATGGAGGAGGGTTATGAGCTTGATCTGACTTACATTACGGAGCGCATCATCGCAGTATCTTTTCCTGCTGGCTGCTCAGAAGAAACCTACTTCCATAATCTACAGGATGTAACACGGATGTTGAAATCCAAACATGGAGATAATTATTTGGTGAGAGTCAAGAATTTGCTTTGAGTTGACAAAATGACTCAGTGTGACTGCGAAGAAAATATTATTGGAAATCCTGCTTGTATTTCCTTCTGGGAATTTCTGCTAATCCTCCACCAACATAGTTCCAGTCAAACCCAAGAACATCAGGGAAATTCTCCATGTCTATGAGTGTTGCCTTGGCCTTTTGGTGTTCCTGGAGTACTCCATTATTTGTTTTTCTTTTGTATTTGACTGAACAAAAAAATATGGGGTGGTCATTGAAGCAAGGTCAAGCCTTTGATGAGTTTTTGCTGAATGTTTTTGATAGCAGGGAAGATTGGATGGATTGGAGAAACGTGCAGCTTGTGAGGAAAGTTATGGAGGGAGGAAAGCCGGATATGTTGAGACCAATAAAACAACAGGGCGGCCACGGTAGTGCAGTGGTAGAGTTGCTGCCTTGCAGCACCAGTGACCCGGGTTCGATCCCAACTACGGGTGCTGTCTGTACGGAGTTTGTACGTTCTCCCCGTGACCGCGTGGGTTTTCGCCGAGATCTTCGGTTTCCTCCCACACTCCAAAGACCTACAGGTTTGTAGGTTAATTGGCTTGGTGTATGTGTAAATTGTCCATGGTGTGTGTATATGATAGTGTTAATGTCGCTGGTTGGTGTGGACCCGGTATGCTGAAGGGCCTGTTTCCGTGCTGTATCTCTAAACTAAACTAAACGCTGATGTTCAAATACAAATTACGAAGAATTCTGTCTTTGGGAATATGAAAGTTATGTTAATTATAGTCATCAAGCAGGTTGAAACAGATTCAGGAACATGTGCTAATGATAGTAGGTGCATCACCTGAAAAGGATGTTTTCATAGCAGGTCATATCGCCACAGCAAGGTGAAATATGTTATCCATTGAGAAGAATGTTAGGCATGAGTCAAAAATAAAATGACTAAACCACGATAGCAAGAAATAAAAACGTCTGCAAAATGCTTTAGAATTTTAATACGCAAGTTCACTTCCTGTGGTGTTGCTCATATCTTGGGGAATGCTGTCACTGACATCCTTCTTTTTGGTTTTGTATTGCAGTTTTGGTCTTGTTGTGATTTTCAGGTATCTCTCCAGAGATTATTTCCTCACTATTTCCCCCAACTGGGAAGTAGAGAATGGTGGTAGCTATTGGTTTATTTTTGTCACAAATACTGAAATACAGTTGTTTGTGTGCTATCCAGTCAAATTATGCTATACATGAGTACAGCCATACACAGGTATAACAGGCACTACAAAGTGAAAAACACCAGAGTGCAGAATATAGTGTTACAGCATTACAGCGTTACAGCTACAGAGAGAGTGCAGAAAAAAGAAAGCCCATGGTTTGCAATGAGGCAGGTTGGGAGATTGGGACTACACATTAGTTTATGGGAGGACCATTCAGTAGTCTTGCATAAGAGCTTGTCAAACGTTCAAATAGGTTGTTTGTGGGCAAACAGAGGACCGGAGATTGGGTGCGATAGTGAGAGGCAGGTCTGAATGTTCCTGTTGGATTGAAGGGCAGGGCAGGGCAGGGCAGAAAGGCCTGTCCCACTTGGGCCGTCATTTACGCGACAGGCTGGTAGTGACTGGTACGCGACAGCCGCGCGCGTCATAATGCGTCCGCACAGCCGTCTGGAGCGCGTGACGTCATTTGAAGATGGACACAAAATGCTGGAGTAACTGAGCGGGACCGGCAGCATCTCTGGAGGGAAAGAATAGATGATGTTTCGGGACGAGACTCTTTTTCAGTCTGCTTCTCTCCAGAGATGCTGCCGGTCCCGCTGAGTTCCTCCAACATTTTGTGTCTATCTCCAATCATCTTGGCCCCGCTCTGGGAGTAGGAGTGGGGGCGGATCCAGATCCGCAACGGCCGTGAGCCCCAGGCTGAGTTCGGCGATCGTTTGTCTGCTTCTGCTGCTGTTGGAGGTGGGACGTTGCACCGTGCCAGGGTCTTGGGCCTGTCGCACTTTGGCCGTCAGTTACGCAACAGACCGGTGGCGCGTGAAGATTTCGTTCAGGACAAAATTCACAATCCTCCACATCACTCCACACTCCTCCACACCACTCCATGCGCCCGTCCCACGCTACCCACGCGCTACCACACGCTAGCAGGTTGCGTAAAACGCGCGAGAATGACAGCCAAGTGGGACAGGCCCTAAAGAGAACCTGGATGATGAGAGACATTGTGGCTCTGGTCAGGAAGAAGACGCGGGCATGTCTGGAATATGTTACTTATATCAATGGTATTCATGGAGGAGTATAGGGGATTGAGCAGCATATTTTAGAAGATAATCAGGAGGGCAAAAAGGGGCATGAGATAGGTCTGGCAGATAATATTAAGAAGAATCAAAAGAGATTTTATGAGTACATTAAGGAGCAAAGGATAACTTAAGAGAGAATGGGACTCCTCAGAGACAAAAAGTGGTCATCGATGTGTGGAGCCACAGGAAATGGGCAAGGTCCTCAACGAGTATTACTCCTCTTTTTACAATAAAATAAAATAAAAACTGGGAACTTGGAAGTGTTAATGGAGATATCTTGTGGACAGTCCATGATACAGTCGAGAAGGTGGTGGACATCCTAAGGCAGATGAACCCCCTGGGCCTGATCATATATATCCAACCACACTGTAGGACGCTAGTGATGAAATTGTAGCAGTCCTGACTGAGACATATGAATTATCATTAGACACAGGTGAGGTGCTGGAAGACTGGAAGGTGGCTAGCACCTATTTAAGAAGGGTTGCAAAGGAAAACTTGGGAATTAGACCAGATATCCTAATATCTGTTAAGAAAGTTACAGAAGAGAATTCTGAGCAATATGATATACATGAATTTGGAAAAACAGAGGTTGATTAGGTTTAGTCAACGCGGGAGAATATGTTTTCTTATTTTTTACGGATCTTGCTTATTCATCTCATTTATGGTGTTTTATTGAAGCTCTTCTGAAAGACCAAATTCATTACATCAGCTGCTTCACTCATAGCTGCGTTTGCACCTTAGTCCAGATTCCTCCTGGCCTTCTTCAAGCGTTTTAAGCCACTTTCTATTTTTGACATTCGGTTACCATGCATCCTCTAAATAATTTACACCACCGCTGTTCCTGCTGGTTTTCTGTAAAATAATTGTTCATAAAAGCCCAAACAGGTTTGCCAAACATAATTTTCATTTTATGACTATTGACTCTGAAACGCTCTTATTAATTTCTTCATGTTGCGATTTCCTTAAGATTTTCCTTGCTAAGTTGTGTATGTTTTTTAATTTACTCTTTTTCTCCTTCCTTAAATTTGTAGTATTGCATGCAATTCTGAACGCCTCATTGCAGGAAAGATGTGGAGGCTTTGGAGAGGGTGCAGGGGAGGTTTACCAGAATACTGTATGGATTAGAGAGTTTCAGCTGCAGAGAGAGGTTGGAGAGATTATCTTCTCTGGAACATCAGAGGTTGAGGGGAGATGTGATAGAAGTATATAAAATTATGAGAAGCATAGATAGCATAGACAATCAGAACCTCTTTCCCAGAGAGGAAATGTCCAACACTAGAGGGCATAACTGTAAGGTGAGAGGCGGAAGTTTTAATGGAGATGTGCGGAACAAGTTATTTTGAAACGCATTGTTAGGGGTGGTGGTGATGGCAGATATGATAGTGGAGTTTAAGAGGCTTTTAGATGGGCACATGGAAGTGCAGGGAATGGAGGGATATGGACCATATATAGGCAGATAAGATCAGTTTTACTTGGCATCCTGTTCAGCACAAATATTGTGGGCCAAAGGGTCCTGTGCTGTACAGTTCTATCTTCTAAATAATGGGGTTCCAGTTCATGCTTACCTTTCGTATCATCAAATGAGCCACTTTAGCAAAGATAAACTGGCTGACTTTTCTCCTCTCCCTCGTCCAGGGGAAATCCATGTGAAATGAAATGCTTCAAATCTTAACATGAGGCAGAAGAATAAACTTGGCACTAATTAGAAATTGTATAAGTGCTATACATTGTCGGGATTAGTGACACACCAGATCATGCTATATCCGTTTGGGCATTTGTTGAGCCTCCCAAATGATTTTAAGATAAATATTAATTTTAGGGATGGCTTTTCTGTGCAGGTCTGCTAACTGTTGTCTGTACTATGTATGGTATACTTGCATAACTTAGTGGCCTAATGACTCCAAACTTTGATATACATTGTTAGCAAAGCTGAAGCTGAACCACTTCAGGCATGTCTAGGTAAAACATATGTAATGACGCCATAATTTGTCACAATTCTAATGTAAATATTTAAAATATCTGTAAATGGTTGAGATCACCCATCAGGCAGATTGGGATTATAGAAACATCAGTTTAAAAATTAAGTTCAAAATTATAAATTATTTCATTGAATATTGAAACCTTGCACAATGCTACAGCAATAGACATGAGTTATTACAATAAAGTATTTCCAACTAACATTAGCAAGTCTATCCATTTATGATTTGAAAGAATTTTGTGATCACTTCCATGGGGCATTTATAAATTGGGGTAATTTCCATTTCATCATATATTAATAAAAGAAAAATAGCAGCAAGGTTATTGAATTAGTTCAATTTTATTTAGAAAATTGACAAGGGCTAAAATCCCATGATTAGCACAGTAGACCCAGTGTTCTCTCAAGCAAATCCAGTGTTGCTGATTTCTTCTATAATTGGCATCCTGTTTAGAGAGACAGATTTCAAAAAGGGCACTAATTGAATACAGATGTGAAAAGTAAGCCTTGCGTCTTTAGCTGAAATCCAAATTAAAGTATACAATGTTTGCATTTCTGCATTTTGCTGGCTTGTTCAGACTCAAAGATTTCACAGCTATGAATTATTAAAGGTCTTAAAAATTAATAATGGCCCCTGTACGTAATGAAAAAAACAGCTTCAGGAAACCACAGGGGCCAGGTATTTCAAAGCAGTGGCAAGCTGCCCTCGCTTGGTGCTCCTCTGCCGCCTGAATGCACACTGAGACGGACCTTCCAGTTGTTGCTCCTTGACCATAGCCAGCTCGCAGTGGTCAATTAAGAGCCTGTCCCACTTACGTGTCCTTGGCATGCAAATTACGCGACCTCGTGGTCGCATTGAGGTGCACGGGCATCGTATGACTGCATGGGGCCGGTCGCACTTAGAAGCACGGAGGAGTATGGAGTTGTGTGCGACATCACGCAGGGCTCCGAAATTTTTGTAGAGAACGAAATCTTCGCGTGCCAACGGCCTGTCGCGGAACTGACGGCCAAAGTGGGACAGGCCCAAGACCCTGGCACGACGCAACGTCTCACCTTCAACAGCAGCAGAAACAGGCAAACGATCGCTGAACTCGGCCTGGGGCTCACGGCCCACTTCTACTCCAAGAAAATTGAAGATAGACACAAAATGCAGGAGTAACTCAATGGGACCGGCAGCATCTCTGGAGAGAAGCAATGGGCGACGTTTCGGGTCAAGACCCTTCTTTTCAGACTGAAGAAGAGTCTCGACACGAAACGTCACCCATTGCTTCTCTCCAGAGATGCTGCCGGTCCGGCTGAGTTACTCCAGCTTTGTGTCCATCTTCAAATGACGTCATGCGCTCCAGACGGCTGTGCATACGCATGATAAAGCGCCCGACCTTCGCAGGACCGTCGCGGCTCGACGTGACCATGAGGTCGCGTAATTTGCGTGCCAAGAACACGTAAGTGGGACAGGCCGTTAAGGCTCTTTGCTGTACAGGCTGTAATCACCTTAAATAGCAAACAGTTCCCATTAAAAGGCTTTGAATGCCCTTGGGCTTCCTGGCCGTCTGATGGTTTTTATCGCTTTTTAAGAAACCCGCTATTTGCCTTGGAGATAATGCCGTAACGGTTCACTAGATTGATTACAGGTATCAAGGTGCTATCTCACAGGGCTAGGCTAATCAGACCAGACCTAGACTTTCTGAATTTTAGAATTATGCCAGAACCTTTTTCCCACGGTGGATATGTCCAAGACTAGAGGGCATAGTTTGAGGTGAGCGGGAAACAGTTTAATGGAGACATGTGGGCACGTTTTTTTACACAGAGAATTGTGTAGGCCTGGAACGCAGTGCCAAGGGTGGTGGTGGAGGTAGACACGATAGTGGCATTTAAGAGGCTTTGAGATAGGCACAAGGAAGTACATGGATTAGAGTGATATGGATCATGTATAGGCATATGAGATCAATTTAAATTGGCATCTAGTTTGGCCCAAACATTGTGGGCCAAAGGTTGTGTTCCTGGGTGTCAGTGGAGAGCAAATAGTTGAGTGAATGGATAAAAGAAGCAGAATAGCAGTCGAGAGAAGGTTTAAATAGAAGGTACAGAATTGTTATCTGAAAAACGGAGTAATCTGTTTGTATTTCCTCATCTTGAATATAAGGGAGCAGAAATAGCTTAGAAACTGCAGGAATGTTTGGATATTCATGGCGGAGCCCAACAGCAAACAAGTTGCAGTTGGGTGAGAAACGGAATGCGTTTGAGGTGAAAAATTCGTTTTTTTCTCGCGGTAAACAGTTTGTTGAGAATCCTGCTCTAAATACTAAATTTGAAAGCTGGAATTGGGTCACAGTGAACTTTGGACTTCTGTCCTGTTTCTTACCCATCTTACTTGGCAAAACAAATAGACGTGTGTATGGGAGGTTATTGGAAAGAAAAGGGTGAAACTGAGAATTCAAAAGCAGTCAGATAATCTGCCTGTGTTCACTACTTCAGTTAAAAATAATACTGAAAGTTAAACCAGAGGTTTCAAGGTTATGAACAGTACAATCATTATATTTATAATGTTTTTTGACATCAGTTGCAAAAAGGTAATGGTTTTAGGAGTAAAAGGGATTATAGAATATAGATAATAACATTAGGTGCAGGAGTAGGCCAATCAGCCTTTCAATGTGATCATAGCTGATCAACCTCAATCAGTACCCCGTTGCTGCCTTTTCCCCATATCCCCTGACTATCTTTAAGAGCCCTATCTAGCTAACTCTTGAAAGTATCCAGAGAACTGGCCTCTACCGCCCTCTGAGGCAGAGAATTCCACAGACTCGCAACTCTCTGTGTGAAAAATTGATGCATGTTGCTATTGATCTTTCTGCCAAATTACCACATTGTTTTATACTCTTCACATCTGATCCCTTCGTCAGTATGGTTTACAATATGGCTTAAAATATTATCCCTCTTCATTAATCAATGAATTAATTTTCTTTTTACAGGTGTTTAATCTTTCTGAAAGGAGGTATGACCTGTCCAAACTGAACTCCAAGGTATATTTTACATTTTGCTGCTTTTTGTAAAAGATGACATTGTTTTGTTTCCCTCCATATTTCAGATTATTCTCCCTTGCATTTCATCTGCCAAGGTTTCCATCTGCAGGTTTTCTCATCGCTTGGACAATTTTGCAAACCAAAAATGCATGGCATGGGCATTCGCACTAACCCAAGTTCAGCATTGCGGTTTTCCTTTAGTAAAGCCAACTAAATATTCTTCCTGAATTAGGGGCACCAACTAGGAGTGAAGTACATTGTGAATAACCCAAATGGTTCTAGTTAATAAGTATGAAGATAAAAGATAGACACAAAAAGCTAGAGTAACTCAGCGGGATAGACAGCATCTCTGGAGAGAAGGAACGTGTGATGTTTCGGGTCAAGAACCTTCTTCAGACTTCTTCAAACTTCAGGTCTGAAGAAGGGCCTCGACCCGAAACGTCACCCATTCCTTCTCTCCAGAGATGCTGTCTGTCCCGCTGAGTTACTCTAGCTTTTTGTGTCTACTTTTGATTCGAACCAGCATCTACAGCTCTTTCCTACACAAGTATGAAAATAACATCAGTAAGGAAAATTGTGTCGCCCATCATTAAATGCTTAATAAATATGTGGTCATCATTTATTAGGAGATGTTTAGTCCGTCTTGATATTGAAATGTGCAATAATTCTTTGATGTTACTCAATTAATTAAAAATTTGAAAGGCTACTTTTCCTATGTCCTGTTCATAATGGGTTGCAAAATCATGGAAAAGGGATACCAATCTTTCACTCCCATTTTATTCCCGCTGATTTTTTGAGGAATTAATTATGTTTTAAATCTCAAATTAATTCCAGAGGGCTTTAGACTAGATCGCTTGTCGTGATGGTTGAAAAGCTTTTTTTCAGATGTCATCAGTTTCAACAGATGTACCACAGATTGATAAATTGTGTTTTTTATATTTGATAATGAACAGTGAATGATTATACAGCTTGAGGGCTTGTTACCGGATGCTAACTATACTTCACACTTCGGAGAGGACTTGTTCAATTTTGGACCCCTTCCTAAATTCCTCACATTATGATTAATTTGCTCCTGGGCACATGGTTTAAAAATGATGTGCCAAAGATTCTTGTCACAAAATCATCCGACAAAAATCAGTCTTACACAATGGACAAATCACTGCTCAAAAATCTTAGATACGAAATAAAATTCTCCCTCGTTAAATTAATGTGATAAAAAGGAAATAAATAAGCACAACATTTTATTATGTTTTCCAACTTTCGTTTCTGTATACACGCGCAGATGATGCAGCTTTGCGTTAAATAAAAATTGGGATACAGACCATTTTCTAGGAATGCAACCCCCTCCATAACATGATGGTCACCATGATAAGGGTTCCTTATTGCCACTTAGGATCATGTTGTTAGCTGAGCCGTGTCACAATATAAATCATCGTCTGATGAAGGGTCATAACCTAAAATGGAATCTATCCTTGTTCTCCAGAGATGCTGCCTGACCAGCTGAGTTAATCCAGCACCTTGTGTCCTTTTTTTGTAAATTCTTCTGCAGTTCCCACAATATAAATCATGAAGAAAGCAACATGCAGGTTCTAGAATAAGAATAGCAAATTGGAAGCTTAACATTCTATCATAATGTACATGGATCGCATTTCCCCAATTCCCCTCATTTTATGGGCATATGTATAAGAACATCTTTGTTTGGTATCCCTGATGCCCAGTTAGACTTCAGAGGATATTTGGGAACAGTAGGTTTTGTATGGCAGCCTCCATCCTCTAAGCTTCTCGTAAACAGTCCCGGATGCAACAGTAAAGGGTGTTGCAAGTCTACGGCATTGATGTTTTCCATGATAGGTGAAAAGCTACATATGCAAGGTGTCACTTCAACTTTGAATCCAGCATTTTTCATTAAGTTTTAAGTGAGAAATTTGGAAAAGTTTGACGTGGATCAGTGGATGAGATCCTCTGAAAAACCAGTCCCACCTGCGGTTATTATGTTGGTTATGATTGATGGTGAATATGAATTTAGTCATGTATAAAGTCAGTTTACTAGTTTAACTCTCACTGTTGGAAGAAATTATAAATGATAACACTTGAGGAGTGAATACCATGTCGTCATAAGAGTACAATAAACTTAGGAGCCACAAAAGGTTTCAAATTCCAGGAATGCCCTTATATTTTGATTGACCTCAACTTCCCATTCCTGTTTCCTCAAATGTTATTCCGTCTCTTTCTTTCTCCCCAAACACATCTTGTTATCATTTATTTTATTTGCTTTAATGATCTTTCATGGTAACACATTCCAGATGTTGGTTGACCCGTGTGAAATAACTGTGCATGAATTCCTTATTTGTGGAAAACTTTCTTTTGTTAATGATGCCCCAATTTTTTTTACCCTTCATTCCTGTAAGCATTTTGCTGCATCAATTTTTTCTCAATTTGCCAATTCTTTATGTTTTATATCAGTCTCTTTCTTTCTTCTCTTCCTGTGAGTTACAACCCATCTTCATCAACCTTTCAACATGAACTTAATAGTCTCCCTGTTCCATTGACTTTTACCCTTTTCCTTTCAGGAATTTCAGAAATTTCCGTTATTTTTCAATGGGTGCGCAAGTTGGTTAAAACCACATGTTTCAGGAATTTCCATTACTTTCATAGGGAATTCGTGGTCATTTTTTTCAATTTTAGTTGAGGAATTCACTTACCTTTGTCCTAACAAGCCCAGCCATGAGTTTTAATAATCTGCTATCCATTGCTTTGAAAGTAGCTGCGATTGAGAAAATTAGGAAAGAAAACCTTGTTTTGTTTTATGATTTACCGATTTAATCACTGGAAAATCTATATTTATTTAATCCAGGATCACAATAATACAATCTGGAAAACATAGTCTTCTGTATGTTGTCCAAAATAGCAAGTTTAAAATCTCTGAATCATTACATGTGATGCTAATACCTCTGTGGTGGCCAATTATTTAATAGCGATGTATGTAATTTTAGTTTAATGCATACAATTCTTCTGTAAAAGTTGTGAATAATGAAGAGGTTTACTTGACTGATGCCTGAAATGGGTGGGTTGGTTCTTGCGAAAATGTTTCAGAATATGCAGGGACTGGAAGGATATGGAATATGTTCAAAGTTAAGAGTTGGTCTTGGCATCATGTCCAGCACAGACACTGTGGGCCGAAGGGCCAGTTCCTGTGCTGCATTGATCTGTGTTCTAATGAGATCACCCACGTGACCATGTGACAAATAAAATATTTTCTGAGGGTTGTGAATTGTTGGAACTCTATTTCTCAAAGGGCAGTAGAGCAAAGTCTTTAGATGTTTTTAAGGCATTGGTGGGCAGATTATTAGAGTGATAGAGTGATACAGTGTGGAAACAGGCCCTTTGGCCCAACCTGCCCACACCGGCCAACATATCCCAGCTACACTAGTCCCACCTGCCTGGGCTTGGTCCATATCCCTCCAAAACTGTCCTATCCATGTGCCTGTCTAATTGTTTCTTAAACGTCGGGATAGTCCCAGCCTCAACTGCCTCATCTGGCAGCTTGTTCCATACACCCACCACCCTTTGTGTGAAAAAGTTACCCTTCAAATTCCTATTAAATCTTTTCTCCTTCACCTTGAACCTACAGTATGTCCTCTGGTCCTCGATTCCCGTACTCTGGGCAAGAGACTCTGCATCTACCCAATCTATACCTTGATAAGTAAAGGGGTGAAATGATGTTGGAAATGGAAGGAAATGTAGAGATAGGTTGTAGGATCAAGCATGATTTTTTTGGAATTGAATAACAAGCCATGTAGTCTGCACCTGCCCTAATTTGGTCGTATTTATACAGAATCGTCTCAGTGTTTTAATAAATTCTTGCTTTAAAGCAAACAATATCATTGTAGCTCTATAAGAGGTCTGCTGTTGGCCATAAAATGAAAAATGCTTCTGTTTCAGGTGATGGATGTAGGTTGGCCTGACCTTCATGCGCCACCTCTGGATAAGATGTGTACCATATGCAAAGCGATGGAGACATGGCTAAACAATGACCCACTTCATGTGGTGGTTATTCATTGCAGGGTAAGCAATATCCACACTAATTATGTTTTTGTTTGGTTTTTGCAAAGTTAAAGTGTGTTTATTTTAAGTTTAGAACAATGTTTTTACTAGCTTTGGCTGAAGAAGGGTCTCGACCCAAAACGTCACCTATTCCTTTTCTCCAGAGATGCTGCCTGTTCTACTGAGTTACTCCAGCATTTTGTGTGTATCTTCGATTTATTTTTGTCATTTAAATACCTGATTGGCCTTTGTTGCTTTCTAAATAGAACAGTTTTTTTATTGTGACAAAAATAATTTTCTCTCTTTTTGTTAAATTGACAATATCGTTTAGACCATAAACATGAAAGTCACGAAAATGATGAAGGATGCTCTCCTTATTGTAGTTGTCCTTGTCAGAGAGAAACATTTTGTTGAAGGATTGATATTTTTTTGAATTACATCGATTAGTCCAAATTCAAATGCAGACTCCTTGAATACAGAATAACATTTTCTTCATACATTGCAATTTAGGTAATATTTTTAACAACCTCAGAACCACTCACTTTATTGTGATCGCTTCAATTATGATAGCAATTTAGGTGCAAATTGTAGTTAGAATTATGGTGCTTACATGGAGTTAGGTAATTGATTTGCAATTCTAAAAGCAGGTCTTATTTCCTGTTAGACCCTTACTGTTGCTAGAAAGGAACTTTATTTAAGCAATCGATGATACCCTTGAATTTAATTCTCAGGCACAGAAGAATTTCCTTCATTTAAAGGCTTGCATATTCCTGATCCCAATTTAAAACATATAATTTGTACAAACTCCATTAATAGAAGTAATTTATATTGTTTATGAAGCTCTTTCTCCGTAAGAGTTTCAGAGTTGTCTGATCCCTTGCAGAGCTTAGTTCTGGTGGTAGAGAGTGATCCTTCGAAGAGTTGTGTTGTTGATTTTGGTGCCATCAGACAAAGGGAAACACATGCTGATGAGATGTAGGATGCTCAAAAATGCATCTGTGTGGAGATTCAGTGCACGATGGTCGTTATTAGTCCATGATCCAGAGACCTGGCATAAATAGTAGATTTGGAGAAGATGCTTCCGGTAGTGAGAGAGTTTAGGACCAGAGGGCACAGCCTCAAAATAGAAGGCTGCACCTTTAGAATGGAGATGAGGGGGGATTCCTTTGCTAGAGTGTGGTGGATCTGTGGAATTCATCTGTGGCTGTGGAGGCCAAGTCAATAAGTATTTTTAAAGCAGACATTGATAGGTTTGTCATTAGTAAGTGCCAATGGGATTGAGAGGGAAAAATAAATCAGCCGTGATCGAATGCCAGAGCAGACTTGATGGGCTGAATGTCCTAATTCTGCTTCTATGTGTTATGAACTTGCAAATTTGATCTGGAGATGCAAGTTCAAATTGAAGTCATTAAGTCCAATAATAATGCTAGTTATCAGTAATTGCTGTAAAAGCCAATGTGGATCTCTAATATCCGCCAGGGAATAAATCTGCCATCCTTATTCAGCCTGGTCAGACCCACACTAATATAGTTTACTCTTTCAATATCCTCTGGAAGGGTTATCAAGCCACTTGACTTGGGTACAATTAAGTACAGGAAATAAATGCTAACCATCCTGAAATATTTTAACACCGCATCCCATGAATGAATAAGACAAATTGGCATGATTAAGTGCTGAGACTCATTTCGAATGATCTGAGATTGCAGCAATGGTGCAGCTGTTTCACAATGCAAATCACGCTTGAACAAGGAAGCAAAATCTTAAAAAAATCACACATCTTCATTGTTTTAGTTTAAACAAACATAGTCCTCAAACAATTTGTTTGAGGACTATGTACACCAAATGTAGTTTTGTGTTTTGAAAGCCTTCCTCAGATATCCATAAAAGGTCACATACCAAACGAGAAATTGAAGAAATATTAACTCGTACCATTTGTGACAACTGTTTTACACCTTTGCACTTTTACTCTGGTTTATACTGGCTATATTTCTGGCAGCTTTACTATATTTAAAAGGCTCGGTAGGATGTTTCCCAGTAGAGTTTGATTCTGTAGTCATTTGATATTTAACCCATACCAGTGGGGGTTAGTGAGACAACACATTGTTTTTTTTTGAAGGAGCTATTTAAGGCAGCAGGAGCAGGTTAGGTTACATTTTATAGAAACATAGAACATAGAAATTAGGTGCAGGAGTAGGCCATTCGGCCCTTCGAGCCTGCACCGCCATTCAATATGATCATGGCTGATCATCCAACTCAGTATCCCGTACCTGCCTTCTCTCCATACCCCCTGATCCCTTTAGCCACAAGGGCCACATCTAACTCCCTCTTAAATATAGCCAATGAACTGGCCTCAACTACCCTCTGTGGCAGAGAGTTCCAGAGATTCACCACTCTCTGTGTGAAAAAAGTTCTTCTCATCTCGGTTTTTAAAGGATTTCCCCCTTATCCTTAAGCTGTGACCCATTGTCCTGGACTTCCCTAACATCGGGAATAATCTTCCTGCATCTAGCCTGTCCAACCCCTTAAGAATTTTGGGGTTGCCATTATATTAGTCTTCTAATGGCAAGAAATAAACGTCTCAATTGCATCTGTCTGAATTTATTCACCCCTGTTCCCCCAACTCATCAATCCGTAGAAGGGTGCTGACCGGAAACCTCATTTATCCATGGTCTCCGGAGATGCTGGCTGATCCACTGAATTACTCCAGCACTTTGTGTCCTCTTTTGTAAAGTGGCATCTGCAATTCCTTGTTTCTATATTTTGACTGCTCCACTTCCGCTCTCCGACAGGAGTTCTGTGAGATCCTCTCTCCAACCATCTGCCCTATTAAACCCCCTCCCCCTTGCCTGTGTTCACCTACTACCTGCCACACTTCGTCCAGCCACTCCTCTCTCCCAGCTTTCTATCTCCCCTGCCCCTCTCCACCCCCTTCAGTCTGAAGAAGCACCCCGACCCAAAGAGTAACCTATCCATATTTTCCAGAGATGCTGCCTAACCTGCTGAGTTACTCCAGCACTCTGTATGCTCACTTCTTATTTTCTCCAGGATATGCAGCAGCAAGCAGGGAGCAAGGAAAGACAGTAGGATTAAATTGTATTTTTTTCAGTGAGTGAAGTTTGACAGGAAAGGCGGACAAACTCTGGACAGATATGAGCTACTGGGATGTTTTTGTCATAGCAGAAACCTCGTTAAGATCTGGCAGCTCAATATTCCAGAGTACAGCTGCTACAAGTGAGAATAGATATGGGGGTGAAAGAAGAGGGGCAGATGACATATTGCTTGAGAAGAACACCAGGGCAGATGACATTACTGAAGGATTTAGTATTTAAGAAGGAACTGCAGATGCTGGAAAATCGAATGTACACAAAAATGCCGGAGAATTGTCCAGTAAGGCTATTTGGGTGGAGCTAAGAAATAAAATGATTCAGCCATTTTGTTTCCCCAGTGGATATGGAACGAGCAGCAAGAGGAAGTAGTTGTGGAAGGTTCAATAACACCATTTAAAAGATACTAGACCAAGTGCAGACCCGTTGGGTCTGTTCCCCCAACGTGCGGTTGTGTGGGGGG
Source organism: Leucoraja erinaceus (assembly GCF_028641065.1). Lineage (NCBI taxonomy): Eukaryota > Metazoa > Chordata > Chondrichthyes > Rajiformes > Rajidae > Leucoraja > Leucoraja erinaceus. The sequence goes on along the minus strand of NC_073378.1, from coordinate 58,883,533 downwards.
GGGGGGGGGGGGGGGGGGGGTGGAGGGGGTGTCGGGGGGGGGGGGGGGGCACACACACGAACCCCCCCCCTTGATATTATATTAATATTATTAATTCGCTCCTTTTACCCCGTAACCACCCTATCTACTGACGCATAGCCCCCAACTTGCAGTCACATCTAGAGAGGGGGGAAGGGGGGGGGGTAGAGAGTGAGGGCAGATAGAGGGGGGGGGGTAGAGAGTGAGAGCAGATAGAGAAGGGGCAGACACAGAGAGAGAGGCAGAGAAAGAAACACAGAGAGAGGGGTAAGAGGGAGAGGGGGGGTGCAGAGGAAGAGAAGAGGAAGGGTGGGTGAGGGGGGAAAGGTGGGGGAGATGGGGAGGAGAGAGAGGGTGAAAGTTAGGGGGAGAGAGAGAGGGGGTGCTGAGAGAGTAGGGAGCAGGGAGGGTGGGGGTGTGGAGGGGAGGGGGGGAGAGAGAGGGGGGGAGGAGAAGAGGGGGGGGGAGAGGAGGGGGGGGGGGGGGGGGGGGGGCGAGGAGGGGAGGGGGGGGGGGGGGGGGGTGGTGGGGGGGGGGGGGGGGAGAGAGAGGTGGGGGAGAGAGAGGAGAGGGGGGGGGGAGGAGAGAGAGAGGGGGGAGGAGAAGGGGGAGAGAGAGAGATGCAGAGAGGTGGATATTTGGAGAGAGAGAGGGGGGGAGAGAGAGAGAGGAGAGAGAGAGAGGATAGGGAGAGAGAGAGGGGGGGAGAGAGAGAGAGGGAAAGAGAGAGAGAGGGAGAGGGGAGAGAGGGAGGTGGGGAGAGAGAGGAACCCAAACCCCCCCCAACAACAATTTGCAGGCAGTGCTTTTTTATTTCAAACTAACCATATTTTATTTTCAAACCACATTAAGGGTACTTACTCACAGGTGTGAAGAAATTTGTTCAGTGTCAATCAGAGCTCAGAGAGCCCTCCATGTTGCAGAATGATTGGGGCACACCACTTGCAGAGACTGATTGAGGCACGCCACTTGCAGAGACTGATTGAGGCACGCCACTTGCAGAGACTGATTGAGGCACACCACTTCCTGGTTTTATAGTCTTTCCCCCTCCCTCCAGCAGGGGCAGCAGAGAGAATGGGGAATTGTGTAAAAACATTAATATCTCTGTCATTTTTCATCGATGGGAAAAATCTTCAGCACACATGCGGCAGAGGGGGGCTCTGAGCAAGGTGGCCAAAAATGACGGCCGTAGGTGGCGGCGTTCTCTCGGAAATCGCAGCACAGAAGGCCAAAAGCGGTCAAGAACAGAGATTTAGTAATATAGATTTGCACAGAAACATGGATAGGGAATTTTTAAAAGGATATGAAACAAATGCAGGCAAATGCGACTAATTAGATAGTCCATCTTAATTGGCATAAACAAGCATTTCCATACAGTTTGATTAGACAACCATGCTGCTTGGGACCAGATAACTGAAGGAAGCGTAGGATTGGGAATTCTAGATGCTATGGTTAAAAACTGCATTGTACATTTCCTTTAAATTGCAGGGAATGGGAGCACCATATCTCATAAGTTCACTCCAACACATATCACTTACCGAGTAGTGTAGTTGATGGTGACATTTTAACGTATTGAATTGTCAATAATGGAACGCACATAACCAGTTAGAATGTAAGTAGAGGAATAGGCCATTCATCATTGAACCTTTATCAATATCCTCCTGCATTATGGCTGGTTGTATATATATTCCATTGCTTTGTGAGGATTCGTGCTCCCTTCTGACCTACCCTGACAACAATCTATTAATCTCACTATTCACAATGTCAATTGACCCTTGTTAGGGTCAGAGGTTTAGATTTCACCTTCCCTCCCTCGCTGTAGACTTTGCTGGATCTTATAGGGGTGTGTTTTAAAACTTTCCAAAGGATCTTGGTTCATTGTGAAACGGTTTTATTTTAATGATTTAAAGCGTTTTGGAACTTTTATTTCATAATCTACGGCCTGTTACAGTGCAGCTGGAGAACAGAGTGCGGCTTTAGAGATGTGGTCACACCACATGGTTCAGAACTCTTGGCAGAGCTTCATGTTTGTGCACAGTCATTGAAATTGAAACAGTATTCAGCAGAGTAGAATGACCTACTCCATAAAGGTCAAGATGGTCTTCTAAGTTGGCTTCACTGAAGTTGTCCTAACAAGGTTTCATTTTAAGAAATGAAAACTAGATATATAATCGGTACTAATGTTTAATCAGTTCAGATTTTATTGTTTGAAGAAACGACAATATCCTCCTTTCAGCACTGCAGTGAGTTAGGCAAAATATCCTAAACGAAAAAATTGTGCAAATAATATCATAGCCAATCTTTCTCATGGTAACATTGCAACAGCTACATTATGCTCCCTTATTCCCACACTGATTATTTATGAGCAATGCTGTCTGGTAGCTGTATCCTTTCATAGTTGGGTGTCTAATACAATGAATAACCTATTTTCTAAGGAATAGATGGCAGTTAATCATGATTGAAAGAACACAAGTCGTTCAAAATGCCATTTCTCCGGTTCCTAATAGCTTTAGAAAGATTAACTCATAACTTAGTGTATTTTTACAAGGGCCTGGGTGAATCAGTGTGGCTGCAGAGCTGAATGCCAGAAAGTTTTCACAAAACCGTGCTAAAACGGAAGAATAACTTTGAACTTGACTTGGGTTTTGTAAAGTAGTGCATGTTCAAATTGAGAACTAACACAGGCTAAGATGTTACAACTGAGTGAGGTAGAGCTATTTTTAGTTTGTTTCCCTATTGCTACGTCTGTGGCTACTGGAGCCAAGGTCTGTTTTTCATTTATGAACTCAATGCTTCTTTGTTTCCTTCCTGAGGATGAGTACCTGCGTTTTGCCGTTCCTAACTCTTCCAGATTATTGCATTTGATGGATTTTTGTCCCCAAGCAGGACAAATTCAATATCCATTCCAAATTCTGAAACCGGTTTTAGAATTTTTAGTACAAAACCACCTGACGCAAGTCACTAGTGGTGGAAGGGCGTTATTCAGATGGTAGTCTGTGACCAAAAGTATTCCGTGGGGATCTGTGCTGGGACCTCTGCTTTTTAGAAACATAGGAACATAGAAAATAGGTGCAGGAGGAAGCCATTCGATCCTTAGAGCCAGGACCGCCATTCATTGTGATCGTGGCTGATCGTCCCCAATCAATAAGCCGTGCTTGCCTTCTCCCCATATCCCTTGATTCCACTAGTTCCTAGAGCTCTATCTAAAACCTCTGTCTCACGGTGCGAGTCCACCCACGAGTGATCCCGAGTTTAAAACAAATCAAACTCGTGGTAATCACGTAGAATTAACGTAGCGGGAACGTCGGAACTGGTAACGCTAACGGCAGGTACTCGGGAAACTTGTTAACTCGTGAAAATCTTTCAACATGATTAAAGATTTCCACAAGTCAGATTTACTCGAAGTAAAATTTAAACTTTTAAACTCGTTGTAAGAACGTAGTAGCCCGTGAGTTTACCGTAGTGACTCGTGAGTCTACCGTGGGCATTCTTTAACTCAGCGGAACAGGCAGCATCTCTGGAGAGAAGGAATGGGTGACGGGATGGCGTTTCCAAAATTCTGCTGTGTCTTTGTGTTACTCCAGCACTGTGTGTTCAAAAGATACAAAGTGCTGGAGTAACTCAACGGATTAGGCAGCATCTCATGTTGCCCGACCCACTGAGTTACCTCAGTATTTAGACGTAAATATAGATGGGTAGGTCAGTTAGTGAGCAGACAACACCAAAATTGGTGGGAAAGAACTGCAGTCAGTTATATTCAATGATCAGAATACCAGTTTTGGCATTTGATGCTGGTGCTCTTTTCTATTCAACACCGGCAAAATTTATGAATTGAAGAGATGATACATATCTTGTGCAGGAATACAAAATTGAACTTTTGTGCCATGTTGATGAATGAAATGGAACCAGTTCAGATAATTTAGTTCTTTGCATGTCTATACAGGCACTCCCCAACATTTGTAATAGGTGACTAACCTAGGCTCACACTTAGGTAAGCAATTCTTTAAGCCCACTGATGCCCAAGTGGTCTCTGCTTTGGAGCTCCCCCATTGTCTCCACATCGGAGCTCCCATCTGGTCTCTGTGTTGGATCTCCCACATGGTCTCCGGTTCCGAGCTCCCACGTGGTCTCCAAGTCAGAGCTCCCACATGATCTGGAGTCATCTGCTTATGATTGAAATGATGAAGAAAGTCATTTCTCAGACGGTTCTGAATGTTTGGAATTCCCCCACCCTGAACATTCATGGAGACTGTGTCTGTTGGAGCATTCATTGGATGTAATGGGGAAATTAGGGGTTTGGAAACCAGTGTTGATAGTGCAGTTGGTGCTGAGATGAGAGCAGCTGTGATCTTGTTGAACAGTGGAGCAGAATCAAGGGACCTTGTTGACCACTCCTTCATCCTGTGCTCTTGGCAAAATTAGGGCACATGGTATTGGGGGTAGAGTGCTGACATGGATAGAGAAGTGGGGTAATTTTGCAGAGGTGTATAACATCATGGGGGGAATAGATCGGGTGAATACACAGTCTTTTATCCAGTGTAGGAAAATGAAAAACTAGAGGACATAAGTTTAGGGTGAGAGGGGAAAGATTTAGTAGGAACCTGAACGGCAACGTTTTCACACAGCAAGTGGTGGGTATATGAAACAAGCTGCCTGAGGAGGTAGTTGATGTAAGTACTATAACAACATTTAAAATACATTAGTACAGATACATTAATAGGAAAGCTTTAGGGAGATATGGATCAAACGCAGGCAGATGGGAATAGTGTAGATGGGGCATCTAGGTCAACATGGGCAAGTTGGGCCAAAGGGCCTGTTTCCATCGTGTATGAGTCCAAATCTACTCAACAATGTTGTCCGCTGCTCTGTCTTCCAGTCCCAGATCTTTCTCTTTACCAATCTTTTATCAGTAAATTTGGCTACTGTGAATGAAAGTATCTATGTAAAGTAGTTCCTTGATCAGGTTGCATTTAAAATGTTAGCAACACCATGATCCTATTTGCGCATATCAATGGATGTTAGGCCTGCAATGCCCAACCACTCTCCACCATTCAAAGGATCAAGATCGTTCTGTTCATAGCCCAAATTACATCTGCTGCCTGTTCCCCATAACTTTTGATTCCTCTGAGATCAACAATCTGTCTATCTCGGCATTGAAAACAAGTAATTATTCAATTTCCACAGCTCCCTGGGTCAGGGAATTCCAAGGTTTCACAATCCTCTGTGGGAAATTAATTCCTCATCATCTCACCCTTAAATGGGTATTTCTTAATCCTCAAAATCTTAATTGCTTCAGAATTACCTCTCATTTTTCCGAAGACCAGTGAGGCCATGTTACATTGAGAGGGGAACTTTCCTTCGACATAAAAGTACTCAGCAAATGCCATGATGGTAGAATAGCTTTTCCTTCAAAGTGAGACTTACATTCTTACAAAGTGAGTCTTACATTCAATCTTCTGTCATTACCTTTTCAAGTCACATTTCAAGAACACATCCATGCAATGAAAACATATTTAACAGCATGCATCAAATTTCCAAACATTTGATCTCAGAGAATTCACACCTGGTTTAGGCTGAATGTAAGGTCTTGCCTGCTCTAAATCATAACTTGATGTGTGTATTGTTTTTGTTAAACCAATATGTGTATAATGAGGTAGGTTTAGAATGATAGAGTTGTAATGAATAGAAATGGGCCCTGTGGCCCACCAGATCTGTGCTGCACGCTAAGCGCCCATTTACACTAATCTCATTTTATTCTCCGGGCGTTTTAATCAATTCCACCCAGATTCTACTACTTAGCCATCATCAATATACAGTGACCAATTAACCCACAGACCCATTCATCTTTGGCATACGAGTGGAAACCAGAGCAGCTGGGAGAAACCCTTGCAGTCACAGTGAAGTATGTACATACTCCACACAACTATAGCACCAAGAGGTCATAAATGAACAGCCTCTCCCTTAATGTCAGCAAGTACAAGCCTCTCCCTCAATGTCAGCAAGGACTTCAAGGAATGAACATGGTGTACATGCTCGAGTCAGCTTCAATAATGCTGAAGCGGAAATCGATGTAGGCTTCAGGTTCCCGGGCATAAATATCACCAGCAATTTTTCCTGGACCACGCCCATTAAAGCTACGACCAAGAAGGCACACTAATGCCTTTACTTCCTCGGAAGACAAGAAGTTTGGCATATCCAACAACTCTTACCAACGTCTAGAGATACACTGGAGAAAGTATCCTCACAGTAAATATCACAACTTGGTTTGTCGACCTCTCTGCCCAAGACCGTAATGCCTCTGTCCCACTTAGGAAACCGGAACGGAAACCTGAACGGAAACCTCTGGAGACTTTGCGCCCCCACCCAAGGTTTCCTTGCGGTTCCCAGAGGTTGCAGGTGGTTGCCAGAGGTTGCAGGTAGTGGAAGCAGGTAGGGAGACTGATAAAAACCTCCGGGAACCGCACGGAAACCTTGGATGGGGCGCAAAGTCTCCAGAGGTTTCTGTTCAGGTTTCCTAAGTGGGACAGGGGCATTAAGGAACTGCAGAGAGTTGTAGATGTAGTCCAGTCCATCACACAAACTAGCCACCCCTCTGTTGACTCCATTTACACCTCGGGTAAGCAGCCAACGTAATTAAGGAACATTTACACCCAGGTCATTCCCTCTTCTCCTCTCCCCCATTGGTTAGAAGATACATAAGCTTGAAAGTGTATACCAGCATATTCAGCAACAGCTTCTTCCCCACTATCAGCAGATTCGAAAGCACGCAACAAAAAAGCTTTTCACTGTACCTTGGTATACGTGACAACAAAATAAATTACTGAATTCTCATAAACTAAGAGTGTACTCCCAATCTTGCAATTTACCTCATTGTGAACCTTGCACTTTTTTAACTTCACTTATTCTGACTTTAATGCTGAGTTTATTCTGCATTCTCGTAGGCGCACCACTATATTCTATACTCGGGTAGTCTCCCCATTATATTCTGCATTGTGGGGTTTTTTTTCTCTTTGCACTACAATGCCCTCCATAATGTTTGGGACAAAGATGCATCATTTATTTATTTGACTCTGTACACCACAATTTGAGATTTATAATAGAAAAAAATCACATGTGGTCAAATTGCACATTGTCAGATTTTATTAAAGGACATTTTTATACATTTTGGTTTCACCATGTAGAAATTACAGCAGTGTTTAGACATAGTCCCCCCCCATTTCAGGGTACCATAATGTTTGGGACACAGCAATGTCATGTAAATGAAAATAGTCATGTTTAGCATTTTGTTGCATATCCTTTGCACGCAATGACTGCTTGAAGTCTGCGAATCATGGACACCACCAGTTGCTGGGTGTCTACTCTGTGATGCTCTGTGATGCTCTGCCAGGCCTGTATTGCACCATCTTTTTGTTTTGGAAGCTAGTCCCCTTCAGTTTTCTCTTCAGCATGTTCAATTAGGTTCAGATCGGGTGAGTGTCTTGGCCACTCAAGAATTGACAATTTTTTAGGTTTGAAAAACTCCTTTGTTGCTGTAGCAGTATGTTTGGGATGAACTGTTGGCCAAAGAGTTTTGAGGCATTTGTTTGAACATGAGCAGATAGGATGTGTCTACACACCAGACTTCATTATGCTACTACTATCACCATGTTGAACTTACAGCTGTGTTTATACATAGTTCCCCCATTTCAGGGCACCATAATGTTTGGGACACATGGCTTCACAGGTGTTTGTAATTGCTCAGGTGTGTTTAAATGTCTCCTTATACCAGGTATAAGAGGGCTCACAGCACCTAGTCTTTCCTCCAGTCTTTCCCATCACATTTGGAAACTTTTATTGCTGTTTATCAACACGAGGACCTAGAATGGCAGTATTTATACAAAGTACTGCAAAAATCTAATATGGGAGAGAATTTTATCAGATGGGTTAAATTACTATATGATAAACCAATGGCAAGAATACTAACTAATAATATATTATCTTCAAAATTTCAATTATCGAGGGGCAATAGGAAGGGCTGTGTTTTATCAACCCTGCTATTTGCACTTATGATAGAGCCGCTTGCTGAAAGGATAAGAAGGCATCCGGATATTCAGGGATATAATACTAAGGATACTAGTAATAAAATATCACTATATGCAGATGATATACTTTTATAGAAACATAGAAATTAGGTGCAGGAGTAGGCCATTCGGCCCTTCGAGCCTGCACCGCCATTCAATAAGATCATGGCTGATCATCCAACTCAGTATCCCGTACCTGCCTTCTCTCCATACCCCCTGATCCCTTTAGCCACAAGGGCCACATCTAACTCCCTCTTAAATATAGCCAATGAACTGGCCTCAACTACCCTCTGTGGCAGAGAGTTCCAGAGATTCACCACTCTCTGTGTGAAAAAAAGTTCTTTCTCATCTCGGTTTTAAAGGATTTCCCCCCTTATCCTTAAGCTGTGACCCCTTGTCCTGGACTTCCCTAACATCGGGAACAATCTTCCTGCATCTAGCCTGTCCAACCCCCTAAGAATTTTGTAAGTTTCTATAAGATCCCCTCTCAATCTTCTAAATTCTAGAGAGTATAAACCAAGTCTATCCAGTCTTTCTTCATAAGACAGTCCTGACATCCCAGGAATCAGTCTGGTGAACCGTCTCTGCACTCCCTCTATGGCAATAATGTCCTTCCTCAGATTTGGAGATCCAAAACTGTACGCAATACTCCAGGTGTGGTCTCACCAAGACCCTGTACAACTGCAGTAGAACCTCCCTGCTCGTATACTCAAATCCTTTTGCAATGAAAGCTAACATACCATTCGCTTTCTTTACTGCCTGCTGCACCTGCATGCCTACCTTTATATATTACAAACTCCCAAACGAGCATCCCAAATCTATTAAATCTAATAGAGGAATTTGGCTCTTTCTCCAGTTATAGAATGAATTGGAATAAAAGTGAAATTATGTCACTAACACCCCAGAAAGCGAATCACCTATTAAAATTTCCATTTAAAATTGCAACGGAAACATTTAAGTATCTGGGTATTCAAGTTACTAGAAGATATAAATCATTATTTAATGCTAATTTTATACCATTATTAAATAAATTTGATTCAATGATTAAATTTTGGAAAACGCTCCCACTATCACTAATTGGCAGAATAAACACTATAAAAATGATAGTGCTACCACAAATAATATATTTATTCCAATCTATACCGATATATATACCAAAACATTTTTTTTTAAATTAGACTCGAATATTTTTAATTTTATTTGGGATTATAAAGCACATAGAATTAAAATAAATCATTTGTGCAAACCCAAAGAGGTGGGGGGGGGGGGGTTTACACTGCTTAAATTTTCTATACTATTATTGGGCAGTACATATTAAGAATATAATTTATTGGTTGGACAGTTCTGCTCAAAAGTTGGAATGGATAAGAATGAAGAAAGAGGATCCTACGATCTAGGAGCGATCATCTTTGCCCCAATAAAGCTGAATAATATGTTATATAAGAATAATCCAATTATACAAAATACAATACGAATCTGGAAACAAATAAAATTAACTTTAAAATTAAGAAATTTATCAGTGTTAACACCAATAGTGAATAACCCAGTATTTAAACCATCTGGTATGGATAAAACATATAAACAATGGTAACAAGTGGGAATTAAAAAGGTAGGTGATTTGTATCAGTTGGGAAATTTATTTTCATTTCAACAACTAAAATCAAAATTTAAATTGAATAACAATCAATATTTTAAATACCTACAGGTGTGTGACTTTATGAAGAAATATATACCAAGATTCCAAAGTATAATTTTAGACCCACTGGAAGAAGTAATGAATATCAAGGCGGAGTCAAAAAAATTAATATCATACTTGTATAACAGTATTTTAAACATAGAATTACCATCAACAGAGGCAATTAGAGAAGACTGGGAAAAATAATTAATGATAAAAATCTCAAAAGAAACATGGGAAAAATATTTGATACATATACATAAATGTTCGATCAACGCTAGACATAATTTAATTCAATTTAAAATATTACATAGATTATATTATTCCAAAACTAGGTTGAATAAATTTTATCCAAATATTTCTCCCATTTGTGATAAATGTCTTTCTCAAAATGCCAATATTACGCACTCATTTGTCTCTTGTACAAAACTTTATAAATTTTGGTGTGACATATTTGATATATTCTCAAAGTTATTTAAGACAAAAATGGAACCTAATACTGAAATGATTATATTTGGAGTAAGTGGAGATGGGAACAAATTAAATACACACCAAAACTCATTTTTCAATTATGGGTTAATAACAGCAAAAAAACATACTTAAATTTTGTGAAAATGCTAATATACCAACATTTAAAATGTGGATTAGTAATATGCTGGACACAGCACATTTGGAAGAAATGAGACTCCTCCTAATAGACAAACAAGACCAATTCTTAAGGAGTTGGTCTCCATTTATTGATTTCTTGAATTCATGTGGTGACATAGTATCATGAAAACTAACAGTTTCAGGTATGGGTGAAAGATGATTTAGAATATTTAAAAAAATCATCTCATTGTGGCGATTGAATAATCTCCCTCCTGCTTTCCTTCTTCACTTATTCCTTCTCTTTCACTTTTTCTTACCTGTTTTTCACTCACGCTCACTGGTCTATTCTTCACTTTTCACAACATCTTTTTCTTCTATCTTTTCTCGCTTCTCTCTTTAAAAAAAGGAAAGTTTTACAGAGAATGTATATTTTAGCATAATTTTTGTACCAATGCATTGTACTCCTAATAAATAAAAAAAAAGAAGAAAAAAAAAGGAAAAAAAATCAACATGAGGACCAAGTTGAGCCAATGAAAGTCAAAGAAGCCATTATGAGTCTGCGAAACAAGAATAAAACTGTTAGAGACATCAGCCAAAACTTAGGCTTACCAAAATCAACTGTTTGTAATATCATTGAGAAGAAAGAGAGCACTGGTGAACTTACTAATCGCAAGGGGACTGGCAGACCAAGGAAGACCTCCACAGCTGATGACAGAAGAATTATCTCTATAATAAAGAAACATCCCCAAACACCTGCCCGACATCAGAAACACTCTTCAGATGTGGATTTGTCAATGACCACTGTCCACAGAAGACTTCATGAACAGGAATACAGAGGCAACACTGCAAGATGCAACCCACTAGTTAGGCCATGTATAAAAATGGCCTTTATTAAAATCTGACAATATGCACTTTAACCACGTGATTTTTTTCAACTACAAATCTCAAATTGTGGAATACAGAGGCAAATAAATCAATGATGGGTCTATGGCCCAAACATTATGGAGGGCACTGTGCATGTTGTGCTTGTGTATGGCATGATTGTACTTATGTGTTGGACAATTTGATTGCATAGCATACAAACAAAGTGTTTCACTGCATCTACCTGACAAGAATAAAACAATCCAATACCACGGGAGCTATGAGGCAGCAATTCTAATTGTGCAACTGTGCCGCCAGTATAGAACTGGAAATATTTTATTTGTACGATACATCAAAATTATAAAATGTTGCAACAGTATAAACTTAATCAAGAAGAATCGAGTATGTTCTGAATCAAGCTATTCTGGTGTCTCTTTCCTCTCCGATGTATGAGCAACACTGGCAGATGTCCTAGTTTTGCCAACATGATATTTCTAAAACCGGATCAATCTGTAGCTAGGTGGAATAAAGCCATAGAATAACCTGCCCACAGGCAAAATGGAGGTCCTGGCTCAGTGATCCGAGTCCACTCACTCTTCTGAAATATTTGCAGTTAAATAATAGGCAGATTCAGTGACCTATAAAAATAAAATAGCAAAATAAAGCTGCATCATATCAGTAAATGTTTAAATTTCATCAAACTGGAAGGATAACTGTTTCTATCGTTTTTTTGCTTCATTTCAGATTTTCAGTATTTCCAAATAGTCCTACTTTGTGGTCAGCAACCACTTTGAATAGTTGACTATACTGTGAATGTAATGCAGAGGGTTTAAAAATAGGAAACATGGTTTAATTGTATGTTTAGTTCAGAATTTTATATTGTAACATTTTATTTACAAGGGTAGGCAGTAAACTTATATTAAAAATCTTGGAAGGGCTTCTTTGCTCCTCTGTCGACAAGTGTATCTCGATACGTAAGAGACTGCAAATCCTGGAAACTTGAGCGAAGGAACTCAGCGGTTCAGGCAGCATCTGTGGAGGGAAATAGGCTGACAACACGGGATGGGAACCCAGTCTGATTGAGTAAAGGGGGCAATGCTGGAATACAGTGCTGGGGATGGGGGCATATCCTGGTCAGTGATAGGTGGATACACATGAGATGGGGTGGTTTGACAAATGGTTGGAAATAGTGGCAAAGGTTATAGGTTCTGGATGTTTGGTCATTCCAAAATTATTTACTGATCTCAATTGTCTTCAATCAAGGAATGGTATGGAACATCAACCATAAATCTCCCTTTAGATTGTAACCATTGCTGGGTATTAGTATTGATATAAAGCCATTCAAGAATGCAGCTTCTACTGTAATAACATAAGTGTCCAAATAACCTGCAGACTTTCGCTGTCATTTCACTCATGAAGAATAAATGGTTGAGGTGGTGACAACTCGAACCCATCAATTGCCGATACCTCAGAAGGGAAGAGGAGTAAGCCCCCACATTTCCTCTCTTTGCTGCAAGCAAACTAGTACAAAAACTAATCCTACCTTCCATGACACAGTTCTTCTTTTGAGATGGGAAAAGGGTCAGGTTCAGAAACTAGTCAATGCTACTAGTCTAGGTTGTTCTGTTTTAACAGATTTGGAGCAAAATCTCATGAACGGAACCCATCCCAAAAGTGTCGTAATAATCTAACTTCACACAATGTGGACCGAGAACTATTTTATTCAGATTGTCTTCTAGTTAAATGAAGGCTTTGGGATTTTCAGTCCTATTTAACATTTAATATTGCTCTATTAAGTGAGCATTATAATCTCCGTGTTATTTGTTTTAAGGTATATCCAGGCTTGCGAATGAATGAATGATTGAATGAATGAATGAATGATTGAATGACTGAACGAATGAATGAATGACTGAACGATGAATGAATGAAAACTTTATTATCACATGTGTCAAGTCACAGTGAAATTCTTTGCTTGCTTACCCAAGGTATGCAATTAGTCACCACATATAGGGCACTGACAAAGTTAGAGGTCCCACTTTGTTCTTCCTCCCTCTCATGGCAGTCCCCAGTCCGGGTCCTTCCCCCGGATATCTTAATGATTCAAATTCTTACATAAACTTACCTCCATAAAAACAAATTAACTCCACCAGAAACTAACATTCATATTATGGCAAATTAAATCCTCATGCATCATTTAACTATATTTCTGTAATAACAACTTTAATAATGATGACTGTACTCATCATAGTCTTGCAGTGAAGGTTCTTGATCAACAAAATGTCACCTATTCATGTTCTCATTCAGTGATGTTTGACCCCCTGAGTTACTTCAGCATTTTGTGTTTTTCCTTAATATTCTTCCTTATCTTGTGCACGCCTCACTAATCTTGTAAACATTTTTCATATGATGAACGCTGGACACAGGTCTTTCCTCGTGGACACCTTAAAGGTGCTACTCAGATACTTGATTTCACTTGTTTCATTTTCTTTCTCCAGGGAGGTAAAGGAAGAATAGGAGTGGTTATATCATCGTATATGCACTTCACCAATATATCTGCAAGGTAATAGCTGAAATTGATTGATGCACCTTGCTAAAGTTTGCACAGTTGTTGATTGGGAGAACTCCATGTTTTCTTGTTGATTTGTAGAATTCATCGTGTTCTGAAGGGCCTGGTCCTGTGCTATACTATTTTATGTGCTTATCTTAGTTTCTTATTTGAAAGATATATTCCCTTTACTGACTCGGAATGACCAGTAATTGCTGACTGCCAATAAAATCTGCATCCCATGAAATGAATATTAAAAGATACTTGGTAACAAACAGAAATTGGTGGAAATACTGAGGCAGCACATGGAATGAAAGAAAGAGTCAATGTTTCAGCTCAATGATCTTACATCAGAACAATTCTGATAAAGAAAATCATCAAGCTGAAATGTTAATTCTCTTTTTTCGCCCTGTTATTTGACCTGCGGAGTATTTCCAGAAGTTATTGTTTCCATTGTGTACAATATTTTGCTGATGTATAAAATGTAACGTTGCCTCTGCTGCACAACAGAAGCTACTTAACAATGTTGTGTACCGTCCCATTTCATAATCAGCACAACTTTCACTGATTAACTTATCGTTTTCTCATTTCTGTCTGAACAGCCTCTCTGAACAGACTTTAAAAATGTTTCCCATTTAAGAATTAGCATTGCCAGCTGTTGAAGCTTAATATTCACTCATCTGAACTGTTTATCGTTGCAGTGCTGATCAAGCCCTTGACAGGTTTGCAATGAAGAAATTCTACGATGATAAAGTGTCTGCCTTAATGCAACCATCACAGAAACGGTGAGTTTGCAAAGTTGTCTTATTTGATCTCACTTGGGTTCTTTTTATTCATTATTGATTTGCCAGTGGTATGAGCAAAGAAATTAATGTTGTCATGACATCTTGAAAATCCCTTAATTGAAGATGAAGAACACAATTTTAAAACTCCTTAAATTTAGAATTAATGCAACAGAGTGCTGAGCAGCCAGGATGGTTAATCTCTGCAGATAGAAAATACATTATGATTAAATAATTAACTATCCAATTTTGTTTTTAAAGGATCTGATATTGTTTATTGTGTAAATAAATCTACATTTTTGGTTTTAAGATTTTATCTTAATCCCCGTTAAGTAGATTTTCAATACATAGTAATTGCATACATCTGGAGATTAGTGAGAAGCAACAGAAATGACTTTGGGTGAATTGTCTACGATAGTGTTCGCTTGTTTTTAAGCTTACAGAAGAACGTGTATCAAGAAATGTTGTTAGAAGTATTATAAGTGTGTTGGAGACAAAATTTTCAACTTGGATCCATGCATACCAGCATAATCCCAAATTAGACCCTAACTCCGTTGACTGAATTGTGCACAATCTGCTGCAGGAAAGAAAGGACTATTTAGCACCAGTTTTTAGAAACATAGAAACATAGAAATTAGGTGCAGGAGTAGGCCATTCGGCCCTTCGAGCCTGCACCGCCATTCAATATGATCATGGCTGATCATCCAACTCAGTATCCCGTACCTGCCTTCTCTCCATACCCTCTGATCCCCTTGGCCACAAGGGCCACATCTAACTCCCTCTTAAATATAGCCAATTAACTGGCCTCAACTACCCTCTGTGGCAGATAGTTCCAGAGATTCACCACTCTCTGTGTGAAAAAAGTTCTCCTCATCTCAGTTTTAAAGGATTTCCCCCTTATCCTTAAGCTGTGACCCCTTGTCCTGGACTTCCCCAACATCGGGAACAATCTTCCTGCATCTAGCCTGTCCAACCCCTTAAGAATTTTGTAAGTTTCTATAAGATCCCCTCTCAATCTCCTAAATTCTAGAGAGTATAAACCAGGTCTATCCAGTCTTTCTTCATAAGACAGTCCTGACATCCCAGGAATCTGATGAACCTTCTCTGCACTCCCTCTATGGCAATAATGTCCTTCCTCAGATTTGGAGACCAAAACTGCACGCAATATTCCAGGTGTGGTCTCACCAAGACCCTGTACAACTGCTTTTTCTTCATCTAACCCAGTGCATGAGAACAACAAGAAGGAATAGTTCTCAAAGGAAGTATGGTAGTCGTGCAGTGTAAACATTCCTGATATTTATGCGGCAAAACGAGATGTTGCTCCTGACCATTAAAAGTGTTTAGCAAACTCTTTCAAGGTAAAGTTTAAAAGTCGAGCCAGGGAAATATTATCTCTAGTTTGTTTAATTATTTTCCCTACTCTCCTGTATATTTTTTTCAATTCTCTGAAACCTAGGGTTCTCAAAGGCTCTTTTAAGGCACAGGTCGTTTTTGGAAATCTGTTCAGTTAAGGGAGTGCCAAGGGCTGAAGTTGATAGTTGACACTGCTTGAATAAAAACGCTGCAAACGGGTAAAGACGGAGGGCTTCTACCCCACTCTCTCCCACCACCACACCGCCTCACCCCGTCCAGCACTATGCAATGTCGACCAGTTGTGACATTCCTTTGCTACCACAGTTAAAATCAATCACGGCCAAAGGTGATAGTCTGCTCTGGGACTGAATGCATGGCCATGAAATTTCAGCTCTATATATTTTTAAATGAACAGTGTTGATAACATTGTTTTAAGTGACAATTTTTAAAGCATGAATAAAATGCTGTATGATATTTTTGTATTGCATTACTTTTTCAACATTTAGCATGTCAGTCAGCAGTGTGTTTTACATATGTACGAATTAAGATCAAGTGGGCAAATGTTTAAGGTGGGAGGAGAAGGATTTAATAGGAACGTTTCGGGCAATCCTATTACACAGAGGGTGGTGGGTAGTATAACAATATACAACAGACAGCAGACATTTGGACAGGTACATGGATAGGAAGGGTTTGGAGGGATACGGGCCAGGTGTTGGCAAATGGGACTTTGTCCAGTGGGACACCTTGCTCAGCATGGACGAGTGGGCTGAAGGGACTGTTTCCATGCTGCATGACTATGTGATTGTATGGGATGAAGTAAATAAACAGTCAACTACTGATGATAAAGTAGTTCCTAAAGTTTGCTTTCCTTGTTAATGGGTGGATCATTTTAGATCAGCTGGAAAAAGGAAGTGAAACGTGTTAAGCAGTGCCATGACGAGTACAAGTGGAAGCATAGAGTTTTGCCATAGGTGCAAAATCAGCTTTAACAACCTCTTCACAAATATAGCATTTCACTGTCACTGATGTGAAAATTTCAGCAGACGTATATATAGGTTTGTGTTATTGCAATCATGTGCCATGTTTGGCACAACTCAAGGAAATTCTCAGCACCTGGCATCTCAGCTTTCTTGTGTAACAGAAATTCTTCTATCATGTGAATGTGAAATACAAATGGAGTTGGATATTAATGTGAATATCTTAACAGTTACATTGGAAAATGTAGATACTTTTATGATGTTGAAGCTACGAGAAACTGGGATAAATGACAGGTTCTTGATGTGCCAAGTGTCCTCTGGGTGAAGTTTCCTAAACTCATATCACACAAGTCTCCTGCAGTTGGAACATATTAATGCCAGTTAAAACAGTCTCGTTTGGAGCACTGATCTTGAGCTGTAGGACAACTACTCCCTCTGAGCATTTGGCAGTGATCTCCGCATTAGTGTCGGCTGTACCGAAAATGATCTTCTGGCAGTCTGCATGCTGCCTTTGTAATTTAAGGATGACTGTTTAGCACCATCTGGGCTGAGGAACAAATCCTTTAAATTGGCACTGCAGTTTATTTTTTTCTAAACTACCCAGTACATGAAAAATCTATAATGTACTGTAGCTACTTCAAAGGATAACCTACCTGGCAGTACATGAGAGAAAGATACTCTTAGCATTGTGCTTTTTCTCAGAGAAAATTTGATTCTTTGAACATAATCATGCTACTTCTAAACCAACATAAATCTTAAGGATTGTTTTCAATGGACATACGCTGAGATTTTATTTCTATTTTTAAACTGTGAGATTTAAAAAACATGTAATCAACTTCTTAAAAGTTGCAAACGTATCTTGGATTCATGCTTTGTGACCTGGAACATATTTCTAACGTGTGTCCGCATTCCCTGAAGCCTTCATAAGATAGGCGCCGGTTGACCTAAACTAATCTTACAACTTTTCTTTATTGCACTGGAATCCATCAGCAGTAAATCAGTAGTTAGCAAAGGACGGTGTAGCAAAAAGGTTCAACTGTTGCCTGCCTAGCACTGCTAGTTTCTAGAACACATTGGCTCCTGGCTTATCTGGAGATGCACAGGAAGAATCTGTGGCCTCTGTGATCTCATGAATGACTGAGGCTGACAGGCCATCATTGATACTTTCCTCTTCTTAGAGCCTGTCACGATTGAACATTCAAGGCAAGGAGACAATGAAATGCATTTTAACTGCCTGAGTCCAAGTGTTCTTTCATTCAGGTTTTCTATTTCCAATAATGGAAAATTCCCATGTGCAGCCATCGTTTCCTGACTAACACTCCATTTAAATCTTTTCCTTTGGTAAATGTTCTTAAAAAGCTGTTAGAACGTTTTGTTGCTGTTTTGTATGCAAAGCAAACAATCAGTTATAAGTGAAAGGTTGAAAGTGCTCACAGGATCCATGAATACTTGAAGAACAGAGATTTTGGAAACAAGGTTAATAATGGATTGTATTGTTGGAAATTTCATTTGAGAGCTGCCATTTCTCTTGGTGTCACAGTTATAGAAGCAGTCTATTAAATTGGGTCAATGGTATCTAATCACAACACACTGACGCATTTGTATGTTGAGTTGATTTTGGGTGGAGAACAAGCAAATTTAAGTAAACCATAGCTTGTTAGGAAAGTACTGTTCAGTTGAGAAATATGTCGATTTTGGAAGTACACTAAACAAATCTGAACACCCCAAAAATTTGGAATAACTTCTCAATGGCGGCAGGTGTTAATCATGTCTGTTGTGAGCACCATTTGACACATAGTTGACTTTGTAACAACTTTGAACCTAAAATGCTGAATTCCCATCAAAAGGAAATTAAAGGATTGAAAAAAGGCAAAACTTTTACTTGGTATTTGATTTAAGTATGAAAGTAAAGTATTAACTACAGATTCCCATCCATGAAGTTTGAGCTTTCATGTTAGTAAGTGGAAAAAACATTGGCTGCATGGTCCACTTGCTAAACCTCGACAACAATGGACATTCGCTTACTTGCCCTGTCCTGAGGATGATAAAATAAATAGGAAGAAGCCTGGATCTAATGCAGAAATGGATTTCTACTTCCCGAATCCACACAAGGAAGCTTCTGAAATGACCCCCTGAAATGTGACTTCCCCTCTGCCATAGTTGACTGAGCCCTCACACACGTTTCCTCCATTTCATGTACATCTCGTCTCACCCCATCTCTCAGCAGGCATTACAGCAATTGAGTTCCTTTGATCCCCACCTTTCACTAACTAATATATTGCCTCCACATCCGATACATTATCCTCTGCCATTTCCACCAGCTCCAACATGATTCCACCACCATAGAAACATGGCCACATGGAAATTAGGTGCAGGAGTAGGCCATTGCTGATCATCCAACTCAGTATCCCGTACCTGCCTTCTCTCCATACCCCCTGATCCCCTTAGCTTCAAGGGCCACATCTAACTCCCTCTTAAACATAGCCAATGAACTGGCCGCAACTACCTTCTGCGGCAGAGAATTCCAGAGATTCACCACTCTCTGTGTGAAAAATGTTTTTCCCATCTCGGTCCTAAAAGACTTCCCCCTTATCCTTAAACTGTGACCCCTAGTTCTGGACTTCCCCAACATCGGGAACAATCTTCCTGCATCTAGCCTGTCCAACCCCTTAAGAATTTTGTAAGTTTCTATAAGATCCCCCCTCAATTTTCTAAATTCTAGCGAGTACAATCCGAGTCTATCCAGTCTTTCTTCATATGAAAGTCCTGACGTCCCAGGAATCAGTCTGGTGAACCTTCTCTGTACTCCATCCATGGCAAGAATGTCTTTCCTCAGATTAGGATACCAAATCTGCACGCAATACTCCAGGTGTGATCTCACCAAGACCCTGTACAACTGCAGTAGAATCTTCCTGCTCCTATACTCAAATCCTTTTGCTATGAATGCTAACATACCATTCGCTTCTTCACTGCCTGCTGCACCTGCATGCCTACTCAATGTCCTTTTGCTATGAAAACTCAGCGGGTGCAAGCATCTACCATTCGCCCGAAACGTTGCCTATTTCTTCGCTCCATGATGCTGCTGCACCCGCTGAGTTTCTCCAGCATTTTTGCCTACATTCCTACTTTCAATGACTGGTGTACCATGACACACAGGTCTCGTTGCATGCCCCCTTTTCCTAATCGGCCACTATTTAGATAATAGTCTACTTTCCTGTTTTTGCCACCAAAGTGGATAACCTCACATTTATCCACATTATACTGCATCTGCCATGCATTTGCCCACTCACCCAACCTATCCCAGTCACCTTGCAGCCTCCTAGCATCCTCCTCACAGCTAACACTGCCCCCCAGCTTCGTGTCATCCACAAACTTGGAGATGTTGCATTCAATTCCCTCGTCCAAATCATTAATATATATTGTAAATATATATTATTTACAGTCACATCCTCCTCTCTTCCCCTCACCCTAACTTTTGGCTTACTGCACAGACCACTTTCTCTGGCAGTCCCCCATCCACTCATCTCTCCCCTCCTTCCCACCTGTCACATACCATTGAAACTGAAAGATGTAACACCTTGCCCTTCACCTTCCTCACTCCACAACCATCCAGGGATCTAAAGTATAGAATAGGGGGGCTATTTTGTGGAGCACCTGTGCTCTGTCCACAATGGCCATCTCTAGCTTCCAGCAATATGCCATTTTATTTCTCCTACCCATTCTCCCACCTGCCTGTCCGTCCTCTGTCTTCTGCATTGCTATGGAGAGGCCAAATATGACTTAGAAGAACAACATCTCATATTCCATTCAGGTAGCCTACAACACAATGCTCTCAACTTGAGCTTTCCAATATCAGATAACTCACACCTCTGGTGTTCTCCTCACAAACACTCCCATATCCATCTAGTTTCCCCTTTCTTCTTTATTCATCCCCTGGTCCCTATTCCATCCATCTATAATTCCATCTTCATCTGGTTCCATCTATCAGCCTCTTACCCCCATACTGCACACTGGTGATCATTCCTGGTTCCTCTCAGTCCTAATTCAGGGTATTGACCTAAAACTTCGACCTACACCTTCTGCCTCCGCAGATGCCACTTACCCTGCTGAATTATTTCAGTTTTTTGCTTTTGTTCTAGATTCCTGCAGCTCCTGGTTTTCAGAGACCATTGTTGCCCCATATTGGTCTCCTATTTATGTAAATATGCTCCTATAAGCTCCCCCCCCAGTCTAGTTCAGTTAATAAAGCACTGAGTCAAGCACTGGAACAACTAAACTTTATTTTTAGATAGAACAGCAAATTACCCTATACGATACCTAACCACCGCGGGTTCGATCCTTGTATCTGCCTGGCCAAGCCCTTCAGCCTCGTTCAGAGGCACTCCAAAAGGCCAAGCAGTCCCAAGCGCTCTTCCAGAAGATCGACAAAGGACCTCGTTGGAGCTGCCTTTTATAGGTCCCCAAACCTTGAGGGGCCAAACTACAGAGAGGTGGTCTCTTTATAATCCAATCAAACATTAATTACAACAATACATTATTGACAGTTACCCAGACCAATAACATAATCTCCCTTACATTGTTTTAGGAGAAGCTTCTAGAGGAAGCTAACTTAACTTGAATAACACAACATTTACCCTGGAATTCAAAACAACCCTGCCAGGGCTTAACACTTTGGCCAATCAACAAACAGCAGGGTAACTGTCCAGCAACATTATTTACAATATATACAAGGCTTTTGCAGTAATCCAATCATATCAATGCATTTAAGTTTGTTTGCAGAGTTTCTATACATTTTATTAATTAAGGGGAAATGAGGAGAACACCTGGATCCTTCACCTTCCTGCATATCACTGAGGCTCAGACTAATTGCGCCATCCAAAGCCTGTAATTTCCCACTGACAAAGGTTAAGCAATTCTGACAGATGCAGGGATCCTCAATTTCATGGTGTCTTTAATTTGGTCAATATTAACATTTACAAAAGCTGCCCCCTATAATTGGAAATTAACTTCTCTCTCAGGATCTCGCTTTTAATTACTCTGATTTCTTCCATCGCACATCTCTCAGTTCTCTCAATGTTTTTAGTTTATGACATTACATGAATGTACGTTGTTGAATAGTGAAAAAGATTAAACAAAGTAATAAGTACCATAGATTGGACTAACTTTACAATCTGTTTATCCCCTCAGGTATGCCCATTTTTTAAATGGTCTGCTGTCTGGTTCAGTGAAAATGAACGCCACTCCATTGTTTCTGCACTTTGTCATTTTGCATGGCATTCCCAGTTTTGATACTGGCGGAGGTAACTCTTTGAAGTCAGCAAAGAATGTAGATATAGAAATGTAGTGACTAAATAACGGCTGTTACTAGTATAGATAAACCTCCTTTTGTGTTCATAAGCTGCAAAATTGCCTTGTTAAGAATTATAGTCATGCTGTATTCTGGCTGCTGTATCTTGATGGTTCTCAAACTGGTTGGTCTGGGAATCAGCTAGAGAGTACTACCTTTAGGATACTGCTCTGTAAAGTAAAATATAAAATGATTGTAATTTTTTTAATTCATTAAATGCAAATGTATTTTTAATGGCAAATATTTCCATGACTAAAACTAGCAAACTAGAGCAAAACATAAAGTGCTGGAGGAACTCAGCGGGTTAAGCAGCATCTGTGGAGGGAATGGACAGGCGATGGTTTGGGTCGAGCCTCTTTCTCAGACTGAGGAAGTGTCCCGACCCAAATCGTGTGTCTGAGAAAGGGTCGTTACCTGAAATATTGCCTGTCTATTCCCTCCACAGATGCTAGCTGACCCGCTGAGTTCCTCCAGCACTTTGTATTTTGCTCAAGATTCTAGCATTTACAGTTCCTCATGTCAGCAAACATCCTAGATGCTCGAGTTAAAGCTACCATGCAGCTAACTTTAACAAGCTGAAAACCTATAAGGCTAATTCGTCCACATAAAATTGAACTAGTGTGCTAAGTTCTGGACCAATTCCTGTTTAACGGTAACATTTTTGCAAGGGTGTAATTTCTTGCTCTCACTTTCCTGGGTATATTACACCAACTAGCTGGGTCATGAATCTTAGTCTCACATGAAATATTTTCATTTTTAACATGGAGGGTTGTTTGTTCCTCCCCACAGTGCACTTTAGAGCTGTGTGGGATCTGGGAACAGCAGCTGTACTTCCTCCACCCCTGCTCACCCTATGTCTATAGTACATGGAAATATGTGGTAGATATACGAAGCCTAGTTGACAACTTAGCCCCACATAGCTTCTGTTTACAGTTGACATTGGTTCCAGCTCCTGCAAGACTTCATTTAACATATGTTCTCAGACTTACGCTGAATGTATTTGACCTCTAATGAGAGGGTCTGGGCTGACTGCGGTGATCGCCTATGCTGGGTGTTTTCTGTCTTGTGTAGTTGTAAAGGATGGCGTGCAGAGTATTCTGGACACAATAACAATCATTTTTTTGAACACTACTAAAGCATTTTAGTTTCGTCTGAAGAAGGGTCCAGACCCGAAACATCACCTATCCATTTTCTCCAGAGATGCTGCCTGATCCGCTGAGTTACTCCAGCACTTTGTGTCTATCTTTGGTATAAACCAGCAGCTGCAGATAATTTTTATTAGTTTAGTTCATGTTTAGTTTAGAGATACAGCATAGAAACAAGTCCACCAAGTCCTCACCGACCATCGATCATCTGTACACTTGTTCTAATGACTGTCCATCCCTCTGGTATCCAACTAAGTTACTATTCCCACATTCTGACCATTAGCACCCACCATCGATACATGCTTAAACTCTCCAATTCTCTCTTTAAACGCTGTCCCATCTCGGATGCTTTGAAATGTAGGGGTTTTTTTTGATATGGCGTTTTTTCTAGCCGTCCACTATATTTTATCCAACAAAATTTAATGACTTAATAAGGGGTATCCAGGGCTTTTAGAAGAACGAAAAGTGACTTTTAACGGTAAGAATAAGATTCCAAGCAGGACTGACTGAGTGGATGCTGAGAGAATGACCCAGCCCACTTGGGAAACAAGGACAGGTGGGGAGGGACTTTCAGAATCAGGGATCACAATAAAATTCGGGGTGCAGAGGGATTTTTTCTCAATGGGTCACGATGGTTCATTCCCAGAGATCTTTGGTGAGTTCCTCCAGCACTTTGTATTTTGCTCAAGATTCTGGCATTTACGGTTCCTCATGTCAGCAAACATCCTAGATGCTCGAGTTAAAGCTACCATGCAGCTAACTTTAACAAGCTGTTGTAGATGGAGTCATTGGGTATATGTTTGCTGGAGATTCACAAGATATGAACTGCATAAGAGTTAAGGGTAATGGGGAGAGTGCAGAAAAGTTGTGTTGAGACCAAGATTTGTTTTTATTGATTGATCTTATTGAACAACGGAGCATTCTCAAGAAGTCGCAAGGGACTGCAGATCCTGGAATCAGTAGCAAAAAAAATGCTGGAAGAACTCAACAAGTTAGGCAGCAATGGACAAAGATACTTAGTCTGGACCCAATCCCATTTTTCTCCTAGGTTGTCAGCAACAAATAAATGAACATTGAACTATCCAATTTCAGAAAACTTGCTCTCCCTTTGCCTCTTTCTCTTCCTATCTGCCCTGGTCCTTTCATGTACACCCTTCTTCCCATAATACTCCCCAGCTCCCATCACCCCATTTATTTTCCTTCTCCCACCTATTCCTTCGGCCAGTTACCCACACACTCCTCCCATTGGATCCCCATCAATGCACACCTCTGCCCCGCCTTAATTGTTCCCATCTACCGCCACCTCGCCTTCTCCACTCTTCATCTTCCTTTCCTATCACATTGCAGAGTCACAAACAATCACAATCACAATGCTACTTTATTAGCCAAATATGTTTTGCAACGTACAAGTAATTTAGTTTGCCAAGTTAGTCATACGAATAAAAAGCAACGGAACACACAAAATACATTTTAACATAAACATCGACCACAGTGACTCCTCCACATTCCTCAGTGTGATGGAAGGCGAAAAAAAGTTCAAATCTCTTCCCATCTATGCTTTCCTCCATTGACGGGACAATTTTGACTCGCGTAGCCGGCGGTGTTTGGGCCCTCCGCATCGGGGCGACCAGCTCCTGCATCGGAGGGATGTCAGCTCCCCGCGCTGGGCGATCGGACCCCAGGTCGGGGTTGGTCGAGCCTCTGTATCGTTGGAGCTTCCCAACTGTGCCATTTCACTATAATGACCCTTCATTATATTTAAAAAATTATAGATTCAAGGCAAAATTCCTGTTGTAATACAAAATTCTGCTTTATCCACAATTATACCTTGCCCTACCCTTCCTTTGTGAGGCTAATTTGAAGAGCGGTGTTTTTTATTGATCACTCATTAAAAACATGAACGTAGCTATGTAATTTTTTCATTTGACACGTCAGAAACTATATTTAAAAATTTTAATGCTATGAATTCTCACTTAATAATTGTTATTTTGCAGTTTGCCGCCCATTTTTAAAGATTTACCAAGCAATGCAACCAGTCTACACTTCAGGCATCTAGTGAGTTTTACTCTAACAAATTAAACCAGATTTGACTTTCCATCCTTAGTGCTGCTGTTCACTTGGGGCATGATAAATAAAACCTGTTTCATGTTTTTTTTTATAGCAATGTTGGGACTGAAAACCAAAGCAGAATATGCATTTCGATAGAGCCAGCACAACTTCTTAAAGGTGATATAATGGTGAGTTCGCTGTGACCCAAGAACAATTGTGGCCTGACGAAATTAAAGGACAAATCACCACAAAGGAATCTTGCTACATTTTGGGGACGGGTGGGGGAGGGGAGGAAATATATGATTTTTTGTCATTATACGTGTTAATTTTGTTTAGTTTTGGTTTAGTGACACAGCATAGGAACAAGCCCTTCAGCCTGCTGAATCCATGCTGACTATCGATCACCTGCTGACATTAGTTTGATGTTATCCCACTTTCTCGTCCATTCCTTACACATTAGGTGCTATTTTAACCAATTAACCAACTCGCGTCTTTAAGATATGGGAGGAAACCGGAGCACCCGGAGGAAAGTTATACAATCACAGGAAGAATGTGCCAACTCCACACAGATAGCTCCAGAGGTTGAGATCAAAACCGGGCCTCCATCGCAATGAGGCAGCAACTCCACTGCTGTGCCGCCTGTGTAGACAATATAGTTCCTCTTATGGGATAATCAAGGAGAAACATATTTTAGATGGAGATTTTTTTCCTCTTAGAAGGTTGTGAGTCTCTGGAACTCTAACTCCGAAACATCCTCAAATTAGGTCACAGACGACATAGGTTTCCTTGAAGTAACTCACATTCTGCATTTCATTTGCTCTACCTATTCTACTTGAGTTTAACTTGATTGTATTTGTGTATAGTATTATCTGAATTGTCTGAATAGTGTGTAAAACAAAGCTTTCGTTGTACCTCGGTACGTGACAAAAATAAACTTAAGCTTAAAGTACGGCATCGGAGCTGCTGCAGAGGTAGAAATACTGGCTGATTAAACATGACAAGGGGTTGGCAGTAACAAACCAAGTCAGTGAACGTGTTGCTTAAACCTAAGTTGTAGTCTGTAACCTAATTTGATGATGTTTAGGTGAAATATGAACATTCTGCAGAATCATTATTATAGAATACTTTATGATTCAGGTAAATTAATAAGTAAGCTATTTTAGAACTTAATTGCAAGTGTTATTTAAGATTTCATTTTCAGGTTCAGGGTGACGTTTTATCAAAGAGTTTTAAATTTCATAAACTGATTTTTATTTAATGCATGTTTGTGTCTGTAGAAGTGGTCTTATTACTTAAGCTAGACAAGGGTCTGAAGAAGGATTTCACCCCAAAACGTTGCCTATTTCCTTCGCTCCATAGATGCTGCCTCACCTGCTGAGTTTCTCCAGCATTTTTGTCTACCTTCGTTTTTCCAGCATCTGCAGTTCCTTCTTAAACATTATTATTTAAGCTCCCTGGTCAGAATAAGTTAGTCAGTAGATTGATAAAATCAGATAATAGTTAATTTCAGGTAATAAATGGCGATGCTTGCGAAGGAGAAAGGATGTGCTCTACAAATAATGAAGTATGCTTTAATTACAATTTATTTGTTATTTGCCCTGAAAGGTTGATGTTTGCTTGATTAAACAGCTTAGTTGTACATTGAGCCATTTTGGGACCTACTGTCCTATCCAACAAATTAGGTTAAAGGGGTTTTTCTAAAGAGCACCATGAAAAAAATCCCTTCATTGTTCCCATCCAGTAGCTTTAAGGTTTAAAATTAATAGTTAAAAGTTGAGATTACCATGAAGAGACAGGCCTGCAATTAAATGAGGATGTATGAATGAAGTTGCCAAAATTATTGCAGAATTGGTGAAGGGAGGAGAGTTTTTCTCCAAAAATATTTCTCTCTCCAGCCTCTTTTGAAATCATCCCCAAACATTCCTCTGCAGCCAACATTCTGGTGCCTCTGATTGATTATTTTTAAGCTCATCATTCATGTCCATCTTGTAATCTCCAAAGTTACTCAGGATGTTGCTTGCTCAAAAAAAAAACCTAAATAGTTCCAAAGATTTTTTGCTTCATTAATTGGATAGTTCGAGGGCTGGTATAAAGATTCAGTAGTGATCATGAATTGCGTAGGGTAGCATTGGCCTGGCCTTATGTTTAGTACTGGGTACTAGCAAAAAATGCTGGAGGTTCTAAGCAGGTCATAAAATTTCCATTTTATATATATATATATTTCATTTTCGAATGAGAAGGCAGATTAATATTAAGTTGTACAGAGAGTCAGTGCAATAAGTGGATGCACAAGCCAAAATAATATCTCTGATAGTGTGAAGCCAATGTTGACGGAATCATCAGGTTGATAGATTAATAAAGTTAGAAGGAAAGCAAACACGACATGTTAGTCAAGAGTCAAGAGTCTAGAGAGTTTATTGTCATGTGTCCCAGATAGGACAATGGAATTCTAGCTTGCTGCGGCACAACAGAATATTGTAGGCATAAGTAAGTAAGTAAATTTATTGGGCAAGTATTCACATACAAGGAATATGCCTTGGTGCTCTACCCACAAGTAACAACATGACATACAGTGACAGTTACAAATTACTCAGAAAACACTAAACATTAATAATAATAAAACATTAATGATAAAACACTATTGATCAAGCATGTGAACCAACAAAATACCAGATCAAAGGGAGGCTATAAATTTTTGGCTGTTGAGTAGAACAACTACTCGTGGATAAAAACTGTTTTTATGTCTGACTGTGGCAGCTTTGACAATCTGGAGTCGCCTTCCAGAGGGAAGTGATTCAAAGAGTTTGTGGCCAGGGTGAGAGGGGTCAAAGATGATCTTGCCCGCTCGCTTCCTGGCCCTTGCAGTGTACAGTTCATCAATGGAGGGAAGGTTGCAGCCAATAACCTTCTTAGTTCGACACCTGCAGCCTCCAGGTGTTGTGCTTGGTGGCTGAGCCAAACCAAACCATGATGGAGAAGGTGAGAACAGACTCTACGGTAGCCGTGTAGAATTGGACCATCATTGCCTGTGGCAGATTGCTTCCTCAGCTGCCGCAGGGAGTACATCCTGCGTTGTGCCTTTTTCACTGTGGAGTCAATGGTAGCCCCCCACTTAAGGTCCTTGGAGATGATGGTTCCCAGGAACTTAAAAGACTCCACGGATGTGACTGTGGTGTTGTTGATGGTGAGTGGGATGAGGGGAAGGGGAGCTCTCCTAAAGTCTACAATCAATTCCACTGTCTTAAGAGCATTGAGCTCCAGGTTATTGTGATGACACCAGGGCGCCAACTGTGACACTTCCTGTCTGTAGGCAGATTTCTCCCCATCCTGGATCAGTCCAATCAGGGTTGTGTCGTCCGCAAACTTGAGAAGCTTGACAGAGGTGTCTGTGGAGGTGCAGTTGTTGGTGTAGAGAGAGTAGAGGAGAGTAGAGAGTACGCAACCTTGTGGTGCTGCTATGCTGAGCGTTTGTGGGTCCAATTCCGGACCCACAAACGCTCAGAAATACAGAACAGATCAGCGTTTCTATATACCATAGACCATATATATACACATAAATAAACAGATAAAGTGCAATAGGCTGTCATAGTTCAGAGTTTGTTTGAAGTTATGTCTGATGGCTGTGGGGAAGAAGCTGCTCCTTAACCTGGATGTTGCAGATTTCAGGTTCCTGTACCTTCTGTTAATGTTGTGAAATGCAGGTCGGACCCATTGTAAAGCTCAAAAACACAGCAGAATGCAGGAAATGCCCAGGCAGTGACTGACCCGAGTTAATGTCACAGAATGATAACCTTGCAACAGAACTGGTCCATCCTGACACAAATTGCAAAAGGGGTTACTTGAAATTGTTGAATTAGATAATGAATGCTGTAGACTGCAACATGCCCTTACCAAAGATGAGATCACCCGCTGAGTTTTTCCAGCATTTTTATCGACCTCAGATCAAAGATGAGGTGCTTTTCCTCAACCCATGCATTAGGTCTCAATGGAGCAGTGTAGAAACCCAGAAATGGACAAATCAGATTAAGGTGAGTTGGATAATTAAAGTAACCAGCAACTGGAAGCTCAGGGTATGGAAGGTCCCCAAATCTGCTTTTGCTTCTTCCAGTGCATGATCATCAAAGGCAGTCATCATTGTTTCACCTGGAAAGACTGTCTGTGCCTCTGGATGATAAGAAGGTAAAAGGTGAAACCTCAGACGTTGCATTTCCTGCAGTTGCATGGGAAAGAGCTATAAGATGAGAGAGTGAACCAAACAAAACAAGCAATCCCTTTGGAATGCTGGAATAGGAGGAAAAGGGACAATGTGTCTTGTGGTGAATCTTAATGAAGATAATACAAATCGCTAAGGATGATCTCTTGAGTACCTTGGTGGAGTAGTAGGAGAGGACTATTGAAAGCCTATCTTTCCTTTGGCCTGAAGAAAATGGTGAATCCAGAACTGCAGGCAGTAGATGAGACACAGTCAAGAGCTCGAGGAACTATCGTGGAGGGGAATGCAAGGTAAAGGAAAAGTGTGGAAAGTTTCCATGTCAGCGTAGATTCCACGGAAATGGAGGAACTAGGTCAATGGAATGGAGTCTTGGAAAGGAACAGAATGGTAAGTCGAGATAGTTGCAGCAGTACTTGGACGTGCAATGGACGTTTGTTGCTGGACAGGGAATGGAAGGTTCAGAGATGAGACTATGTGGACGTGAGAGAATGTTGCAAATTGGCAGCAAAGGTAAAAACTGAATGAGGATACTCTGCCAAATCTGCTCTGGGATTGCAAGCAGTAATCATTATTTTACCTGGAGAGACTATTCATTTTCTCTCTGACAGTGCCAATAGAGTTGTCAATGTGCCAGACATAGTTGAGGGCGGTGTCCAGATTAGGAGTGAGACAAGGTCGTTAGTAGTGTTCCTTGTCGCTCACAATAAAACAGGCGCACCTTGGACCCAGGCACATTCCGATATTTACATATTTTAACTGGGGAAAAGTGAGTGGAGTTGAAAGAATTATTCAATGCGTGCGCCTGGTCAGTCAGGCAAATTGGGGAATCGCTGGTGGGGAATTGATTTGGCCTTTTGTGTTCATTGTGAAGAAGCAGAAGGTTCTCAAATCTTCCTGGTGTGGGAGGGAGGTGTGGAGGGATTGTACGTCCACAGAAAAGGAAACTGGTGATCTTTACGTGGGAGAAGGGATAAGGTAGATAAACATGTTGCACTATAGAAATTGAACTCGGTGAATATCTACAACCTGACATTAACTAAGCTCTGAAGATGAAAGTTGAAACAATCTACATTTTGCAGGGAAAGATAACTGCACAGAATGGTAATAGTTTGAATCAGTTCAAGTGGAAGTG
Organism: Leucoraja erinaceus; assembly: GCF_028641065.1. Lineage (NCBI taxonomy): Eukaryota > Metazoa > Chordata > Chondrichthyes > Rajiformes > Rajidae > Leucoraja > Leucoraja erinaceus. Next base: position 58,852,788 of record NC_073378.1, on the reverse strand, counting down.
CATATTGGTGGAAGAAAAAATGTCCATACATAAGGAGTAAATGTTGTGATTTTTAGTTCTTTGATCAGGGCAGTGCACTCAATATATTTTGTTTTGTTCAAGCACCTCCCATCGATTCGTAAGCATTTTATTGGTGTTTTAAATTAATGTTGCTTATCTATTGTGACTAAATTAATCTGTTACAGGTTAAGTGCTACCACAAGAAGTATCGTTCAGCGACAAGAGATGTCATCTTCCGGCTTCAGTTTCACACTGGCTCCATTCAGGGCTTTGGGTTTGTGTTTGGGAAAGAGGACCTAGACAATGCCAATAAAGGTGAGCTAATTGAATACAGAGACCATAGCTGTGTGACTGAACAAAATCCAAAAATAAGGGTCAAACAGTGATAAATGTTGAGCTTTTCTTTCTCTAAATGCTCTTCCAGAAAAGAGAATTGGAGGCAGTCACCGTTAATTGTCTGTACGGATTTCCAGGGTTATTCACTCTGATGCCAATGTTCATGATTCACATGCAAGACTCATGATTATGCCTGGTATTTACAGATGATTGGGCTATTCTGTTAACATTGAAGTGCTGGCAACATTTTATTTTGCTTCCTTGCCTTCACAGCACAAGAGTAGTATATTTTGTCCGAATCTTGAGAAGATTGGGGAAAATTGTAAATATTGTACATTTCTTTAAAACAAGATGTGTTGATCTTTAAAGTTTAAAGGTTTTTATTTATTGCATAGAAACATAGAAGCATAGAAAATAGGTGCAGGGGAGGCCATTTGGCCCTTCAAGCATGCACCGCCATTCATTGTGATCATGACTGATCATCCACAATCAGTAACCCGTGCCTGCCTTCTCTCCATGCCCCTCGATTCCTCTAGCCCCTCGAGCTCTGTCTAACTCTCTTTTAAATTTGTCCAGTGAATCGGCCTCTACTGCCTTCTGTGGCAGAGAATTCCACCATTCACAACTCTCTGGGTGAATTTTTTTTTCTCATCTCAGTTTTAAATGGCCACCCCTTTATTCGTAAACTGTGGCCCCTGATTCGGGACTCCTCCAACATTGGGAACATTTTTCCTGCTTCTAGCCTGTCCAGTCCTTTTATATTCTCCTCATAGCAAACCTTTTTGGAAAAGTTGATTGTTTCTAATAAAATCGGCACATTAAATGTAATTTGCAGCTGTGTTTGCTGCACTCTAAAATTGGCAATGCTCATCATTTATGCTTCCTGCTGGTCAAAGACCACAGGACAACAACATATTTGCAAATGTGACTTTTTAGTTTAGTTCATGACTAGCATTTCCTAAAAATGTAAATGTTGATTTTGTTGGAAAAAGAGTTGTACACAGTAACATGCCCTTCAGCCCACCATGTCCACGCCTATCTTATTGCCCATTTGCACCAATCCCCTTCGTCCACATTAGGACTGTATCCTTCTTTGCCTTACTTAGTTAAGTGTCTGTTTATATGCCTCTTAATTGTGGTAATTATATCTGATTCCATCACTGCTCTAGCAGCGAGTTCGAGTTATTCACCATTCTGTTGAAAATAGAACTTAACCCTAATTCTTTTTTAAATTTCCTACCTCTCACGTAAAACATTTGACTTTTTATCATTCCAAGCTACCCCAAGCATGAGGTAAATTAAGGAATTGATGATTAGAAAGGGTGTCGAAGGTTACAGGGAGAAGGCAGGTGAGTGGGGTTGAGAGAGAAAAATAGATCAGCTAAGATTGAATGGCGGAGTAGACATGATGTGCTGAAATACCGCGGCCCTTTGGCCCGCCGAGTCCACGCCAACCATCAATCATCTGTACAACAGTAGTTCTGTACTACACACTGGGGACAATTTACAGAGCCAAATTAATCTGCAAACCTGTAAGTCTTTAGAATGTGGGAGGAAACCGGAACACCCAGAGAAAACCCACGCGGTCACAGGTAGAACGTACAAATTCAGTATAGGCAGCACCCGTAGTCAGGATCGAACCCAGGTCTTTGGCATTTAAGGCAGCAATTCTACCCCTGCACCACTGTGTAGCCCCTTAAAAACTGGTCTTACGGAAAAGATTTTGATTAATGAATGTTGATTAGGCTAAAATAAAATGTTCCTCCAAATGTGTACAATAGAGGTTCTGGCTCTTTAGCAGTCATTTGTTTCTCTGTTCCTTTCATTCTAGATGACCGGTTTCCCGAATTCGGCAAGATTGAGCTTGTGTTCTCAGCCAGTCCTGAGAAAATACAAGGTATGTGGAATAATTCACTTTTTCTTTTTTTTAGCACTGCATTTAGGTAGGAAATACTTATGGTGCAGCGGTTATATAACTGGACCAGTAATCTGCAGACTAGACCAGCAAACCAGCAACCCAAATTCAAATCTCATCATGAAAGCTGTGGAATATTAACCCACCATTCAATCTGGAAATTGGATGATGAAGAACAAGTCTTTGTGACGAAAATCATGAAAACCTGGGATTGTTGGAGATACTCAATGGCTTTCATAATGTACTTCAAGAGAGGAAATGTGCCGACCTTGTCAGGCATGGCCTCTACTTGACTCTTCTCACTGCTTGGCCATTGAAATAACCAAGGAAACCACTCAGTAAGGGATGGTGGTAGATGCTCTCCTTGCCAGGTCCAGAAAAATGCATGAATAAATAAGAAAATGGTTTTAAGATTATTTTCAGAAAGATGGGTCAAAAGAAAGGTCAAGGAATATCTTGTGAAATGATAGCAATTGTTGAATATATGATGACAGTGAATATTCCTTATTGCAAAAATATTCTAAACTATAGTTACATTTGTTCTGATGATATTAAAAACAAATCCTGTTAAATGGCAACAAGGCATGTGACGTCAATGGTGGAAACGGGTACTTGCCACTTCTGGCCACATAAAATCAGATACAGAATATCCATTGACACTGTCTTCAGAAATATAATTATCTTTACTCATCCCATAGCTTTCACACAAATACCTTCTCTTGGGTATGAATATTAACTCCAGTTCCAGTCAATCTTACTTCACTAATATTCTCTAGCTCGGAATCTTATCAAAGTCTCCTAAACATTTAGCTAGCGATTTCTTAAGAAAAAAATCAACTAGCTCAGACAGACTTGATGCACTGTTTGCAATATATTGGATATTTGGTAAAGTTTTGGGTCTTTCTGAGAGGCAAATATGTTCACCATCCAATGTTCTTGTTTCTCTTCAAACTTTGAATTAAGTTTAATTTTAGAGATACTGTACGGAAACAGGCCTTTCGGCCCACCTAGTCCATGCCGACCAGCGATCCCCGCACATTAACACTATCCTACACCCACTAGGAACATTTTTTACATTTATCAAGCCAATTAACCTACAAACATGTACGTCCTTGGAGTGTGGAAGGAAACCGAAGATCTCAGAGTTAACCAACGCAGTTCACGGGGAGAACGTACAAGCTCCGTACAGATTGTAGTCGGGATCGAATCCAGGTCTCCGGCGCTGCATTCACTGTAAAGGCCGCTGCACCACAGTGACCTAATTGTATAATGACAGGGGTGGAAACATAGAAACATAGAAAGTAGGTGCAGGAGTAGGCCATTCGGCCCTTCGAGCCTGCACCGCCATTCAATATGATCATGGCTGATCATCCAACTCAGTATCCCGAACCTGCCTTCTCTCCATACCCTCTGATCCCCTTAGCCACAAGGGCCACATCTAACTCCCTCTTAAATATAGCCAATGAACTGGCCTCAACTACCCTCTGAGGCAGAGAGTTCCAGAGATTCACCACTCTCTGTGTGGAAAAAGTTCTTCTCATCTCGGTTTTAAACGATTTCCCCCTTATCCTTAAGCTGTGACCCCTTGTCCTGGACTTCCCCAAAGTATGCAGTGGGAGGAGGTGATTGTTTTTTATCAAAACATGTTTTAGGCCTCTTGTCAATGATCCCCAAACCTCACTACATTTTTGGGTCAATGTGATAGAATCTAATTTTCATGGGTTTAAACTGCTTGTAACTCAGTGCTTACCAAGGATGGTGATGACGCAATCTTAAACAACATTGTATGTCTTTTATAAAGTTATATAGCAGTCACGTTGGCCCACCGAGGACTTGCTGACTATGATGCATTCTATAGCATAGGATCCTCCATTAAACTACAATCATGATATTGTATTCTCTCCACATTCCCATCAGCTCTTCCTAGGTTTACTACTAACCCATACACCAAGGCTTGTTTTCAGTGGCCAATTAACAAACCAACCAACCCACACATCTCTGAGTAGGAAGATCTTGATTAAAAACGTCACCTATTTCTTTTATCCAGAGATCCTACCTGACTCACTGAGTTACTCCAGCTTTTTGTGTCTATCCACACATCTCTGAAGTGTGCAAGGAAATTGGAGGACCCATAGTCGTAGGGGGAACATGCAACCTCCACACAGGCAGCAGCAGAAGTCAGGAATGAACCCAGGTTATTGGAGCTCTGAGGTAGCAGCTCTACTAGCTAGCTGTGTTACCTGGAGATTAGCTGATATTATTCTATGGGTAACAAACTGTTGCCACTGAGTTTGTTAGACACTTGGGAATTGCTAAGAATTGATTAAACTATGAGTACTTAGTCTTATCCCAAGGCAAGTTTATTTGTGTGATTGAACCTTCTAGTATTTGTTTAAACTGGGTAGCTTGCCAGCCTCTTAGTTTAGTTTATAGTCACGTGTACCAAGGTACAGTGAAAAGTTTTTGTTGCATGCTAACCAGTCAGTGAAATGACAATACATGATTACAATCGAGCCATCCACAGTGTACAGATACTTAATGAAGTGAATAATGTGAATAACGTTTAGTGCAAGATAAAGCCAGTAAAGTCTGTTCAAAGGTCCAATTTAGTTATGGTCATTCATAATCAGTTCTTCATGTGGACCTTGAACCTCACATTGCCCAGACTAGATAGATGTAGAAGATTTTCCGGATGACTTTGCTGGGCCAGCAGGGTATTCACAAGACAAAGTTTTGCAGATGTTACTCTGCTGCTGCTTCAGAAATTACCAGATTTATTAAATTTAAATTTGCAATTTGCCATGGATAATATTGAATTCTTGACTCTCAGTTGCAGCTCCAGGACCAAAACAGGAGGCAGATACAATCTTCACATCTGACTTGTAATTTCCTTTCTATGACTATGAGCCCCCAGGCAGTTAGTGTAGAGGAGAAGAGGAGAGGATATTTCAAGACCACAGTCTGCACAAAAGCACTGTGGTCTTGCATTCAATGCAAGCTTGGGGATTAATTTCTGGTACTGAAAATGAGTTACATGAGGTTCATGGAAAGCAGTGATTTAAGAGGATTGGGTTAAGTGGGAACATGTATCTGAATGTGGCCATATGATGAAAGGAAATTTCTACAAAGTATTTTGGTAGTTACTTCCTTCAGTGCAGACAGAACTGCTGGAACATATGGTAATACTCTGGCATTCACCATGTAGTTGAAAATATAATTAAAGACACAACATGCTGGAGTAACTCAGCAGGTCAGGCAATATCCATGGAGAACATGAAGAGGTGATGTTTCAGTTCAGGACCCTTCTTCAGAATTGAGTCTGAATCATCACCTTTCAATGTTCTCTAGGGATGCTGCCTGACCCAATGAGTTACTCCAGCACTTTGTTTTTTTTTGTAAACCAGCATCTGCAGTTCCTCATTTCTACGTGTATCTGCTCCAATGCAAAATCTGCTCAAGATCTGCCTACTGTGAAGAGGTTTTCCACCCTATCCTCTCCCCAATGGGAGTTTTGTGAAACTGCTCCCCTTCAGTGATTCCTATGTCTCTACTGCTCTGCGGGTCTGAAGAAGGGTCCTGACCTGAAATGTCACCTATCCATGTTCTGGGATGCTGCCAGACCCACTGAGTTACTCCAGCACAATGGCGTTTTTTATAAACCAGCAACTGCAATTCCTCATTCCTACATTTTAAATAAATAATTTTATATGATGCAATGTAACATGTTAACAGTCAATAATAGGAAGTGATCATAACCTATTTCACCCTGATCTACTGCCCAATTGCCAATTCATCCTTCATCCCTTGCACATTCATCATTTCACACCCCAGTAATTCAATATATAGTGATCTCCAAAGTAGAAATGGTTCCTCTAAGCCCTGGAGGAGAAAAACAAACTGGGAAGTGGGAAGACTCGTGATGTTGCCTGCCTGACATTGGTCTCCTCTAATAAAGCTTTCTGGCCAGTGATTTAATAAAAACAACGCTCTGAGGAAAAGTTTCTGCTGCCTTTCTATAGCTGAGGCCGTACACAATTTCATGGGCCTTCCAACTGCAGTCTCAGCCTGGGTTAAAAGCTCAGAGTAAGTAAAGATTGTCTATAAAAGCAGGACAAAAGAGGGGAAAGCAGCAAGGAATATTTTGGACATTACTCTCTGTGCAATATAAATATAGTAAGGACAATGAAAAGATGGATGATTTAAAGTTAAATCAAGGTCAAAAGGAGTCTGTTCAAATGTACTCCAGCACTATGTCTATAAAAAAAGGAGTGTTTTTTTGCATTTAAGTGAAATGTTTAGCTTTATACTGACGGTCTGTTATGTTTAAACAGGAGTTAAATATCAGGGAATTTGGAGCTAACAATGCCCCATGAGGTTCCTCATAATGTAACCCTTTATTCAAAAAGAAATGTCCATGAAGAGAAACATTAGATTTATGTATGCTTCGCCTAATCAGAGCTTTCAGCTAGAAGTTGTATCCTTTGAATATTCTGTTCTCATGGAATGCTAAAGAAACAAACCACAGCTGTGGGTGTGTGCAGTTTTCTGGGATTCTGAATTAGATACATCATTAGTCCAAGCTCTGAAGCTTTTTCTAAGCTTTCCTTCCAGTTTATTTCTGTTTAGAGAGCTGCAACTCCATTTTGATGGTGTCTTGTAATGAATGCATCTTAAAACCTACAACGTTTGGCCCAGTAGTTGGAATGAAATGAGCGTTGTTGGAACTGTCTTTTTGTTTGTGACGTTAATAGGTAATTGTGAAAGTCATGCTGAACACATTCTTTCACAGGTTCTGAGCATCTCCAGAATGATCATGGAGTAATTGTGGATTATAACACTGCTGACCCATTGATACGCTGGGACTCCTATGAAACTCTGACTGCTGATGGGGAAGGTAAGACAGGTGTATTACATTAGATTTTAATTGGATTACTTTTTTTTTCTGCTTTCAGTTTATTTGAGTAAGTTATACCATTTTGAATATCACATGTTGTAATGTGGAAGAAAGAGACGGGATAATGTTGCTTTAATGGCAGGTTCAGAGCAGCTGTGTGATTGAGTTTCCATTTCTTACTCGGAGAATAATAAGTGAGGCTGCTCATGTGCGGTTCTTGGTTAATGGCCACCAGGACTGGTTTGACAATTCCCAAGCTTACTTTAGAAACTCCTTACATAATATTGACGGCAGACATAAAACAAGGGTCAGTCTTTGCTCAGTTTAAAGACCAAACCACTTATTCTGTCAGACATTCCTGTGACTTTAGTGCAGGATAATTTGTAGGTGTGTTAGAAAGCACAGTGCTCCACTGCTGAGTAAAGAGCATTCTTATGGAAAAGTGAGAAATCTAATATAGCTAATTTATACTGCGTGACTTATTTAAAAACTGCTGTGCATTCTCATCTGGGTGAATTGTGCACTGTGGTGCAGCGGTAGAGCTCCTGGCTTACAGCGCCAGAGACCGGGGTTCAAACCTGACTATGGGTGCTGTCTGTACGGTGTTTATACGTTCTCCCCGTGACCTGTGTGGGTTTTCTCTGGGATCTCTGGTTCCTCCTACAATGCAAAAACATATAAGTTTGTAGGTTGATTGGTTTGGTATAATTATAAATTGTGTGTACAAGTTAGTGTTAGTGTTACAGCGGATCGCTAGTCGGCATGGACTCGATGGGCCAAAGGGCCATGCTGTGTCTCTAAACTAAACTAAACTAAATTGGTTGCTATGGAGATAATCTATGGTAGTTGTAAGGTATGCAAGGTTCAAGTAAAGAAAAACCTTTGTAATAAAGTGCACAAAGTTTTATCACAGTACTGCTGAAAATGTGAAAAACTTTTTTTTTCCGAGAATTAAATGAAGTACTCAAGTTCCAACTTACTTTGTCAGAAATATTTTCATTTATAATCCAATAATTTCTTTGTTTTTAATTACTTTCTGCAGTGCAGTGTCTTTTGAGGCAAACATGCTAGCTGTTGTACAGTATCAACTAAACAACTTGCCTTCAATAGGTGTGTCGTATCAGGATTAAATTATTAACTTGTTAAGATTAAGTTAAAGTATGAAACAATGTGCAGAGTGATGTATAAAGAGTGAAACATGAGGCATGCTTGCACACATTTGATATATCAGGCAGTCAACATAATATGTCTTAACTGGAGATTTAAGCTGAAGTAATATGTATCAAAAAAAATTCCGATTTGGTTTACTTTCATTAATAACTATAGCTGGCAATGCTTCAGAGCTTTGCAATGGTAACTTCTCCGAGCAAGAGGAAATACTTCATTGCCATACCAGCATTAAACTGCCAAGCTGAAAAGTGATGTCTTTGATTTTTTGCTGGTAGCATTTGCGCCATTTCAAAATGTTTCTTCTTGGCACTGACAACCTGTCATTTGAGGAGTTTATTTTTGGAATCTGAGCATCTTTTTTTGAGCAGATAGATGGATGACTGCAGAACAAAAGGACATTCAAAGGAGGAGAAGCCATTTGCTCCCTTTTACTATTTGCTAACAAATTCAGCAGTGATCTCATTGTGGTGACTTCACCACTATTGAGTAAGATCATTGTCGATTGTTTACATCAGCATCATTTTCCTACACTCGTATCCCTTGTCATTACTTTAGACCAGGGGTCGGCAACATTGTTCTGCATAGGGGCCAGGACGCATGTCTGTGAGCGGATGGCGGGCCACGTCTATCACATGGCTCAAATACTCATACTCACTTGTCTCCGGCCTATTGACAACCCCGATCCCAACAGTGAAGCCCAGACACAGAAGAGGCGCAGCCGTGCTGGCGACCGCCAGCGCAGGCCTCCATGCGTCACCATGCATGGGGGCCACGGCCTCGAGCCCGGGAGGTATCGCAAATTACGGAAGTCTTCGGGCCAGATGATTACGGGAAAAAGAATGCTTGTGGGTCGGATGATTTTGGATTACGGGCTGCATTTGGCATGGGGGCCATAGGTTGCCGACCCCTGCTTTAGACTTTAGAGATACAGCATGGAAATGGGCCCTTCGGCCCACCGAGTCCACGCCGACCAGCAATCACCCAGTACACTAGCACTATCCTACACACTTGGGACAATGTACAATATTATAGAAGCCAATTAACCTGTAAACCAGTACGTCTTTGGAGTGTGGCAAGAAACTGGAGCCTTCGGAGGAAACCCACACAGTCACAATAAGAACAGCACCCGTACTCGTGATCAAACCCGGGTCCCTGGCGCTCTAAGGCAGCAACTCTACTGCTTCGCCACTGCCCCACCTCCCCCTAATCAGGATCTTTCATAATTGGGTAAGATGCCTTTACTCTTGTGCTCAAACCTTTTCGTCATTTCCTCTTTGCCGCCTTCATTGCTTGTTGCATCTAAAAGATGAGCATAAACATGATCTAAATCCCACACAAGGAAAATGCCTTTGCAGGGAGTTCTATTTCTGGCAATTAGTCACTAGAGTTATAGAGTGATACAGTATGGAAACAGGCACTTCGTCCCAACTCGTATTCACTGCGAACAATGTCCCAGCTAAACTAGTCCCACTTGCCTGCGCTTCGACCATATTCCTCCAAACCTGTCCTAACCATGTATCCTGTCGTAACTGTTTCTTAAACGATGGGATAGTCCCAGCCTTAAAGCACACGGCATTGGGGGTTCAGTATTGATGTGGATAGAGAACTGGCTGGCAAACAGGAAGCAAAGAGTAGGAGTAAACGGGTCCTTTTCACAATGGCAGGCAGTGACTAGTGGGGTACCGCAAGGCTCAGTGCTGGGACCCCAGCTATTTACAATATATATTAATGATCTGGATGAGGGAATTGAAGGCAATATCTCCAAGTTTGCGGATGACACTAAGCTGGGGGGGCAGTGTTAGCTGTGAGGAGGATTCTAGGAGACTGCAAGGTGACTTGGATAGGCTGGGTGAGTGGGCAAATGTTTGGCAGATGCAGTATAATGTGGATAAATGTGAGGTTATCCATTTTGGTGGCAAAAACAGGAAAGCAGACTATTATCTCAATGGTGGCCGACTAGGAAAAGGGGAGATGCAGCGAGACCTGGGTGTCATGGTACACCAGTCATTGAAAGTAGGCATGCAGGTGCAGCAAGCAGTGAAGAAAGTGAATGGTATGTTAGCTTTCATAGCAAAAGGATTTGAGTATAGGAGCAGGGAGGTTCTACTGCAGTTGTACAGGGTCTTGGTGAGACCACATCTGGAGTATTGCGTACAGTTTTCGTCTCCAAATCTGAGAAAGGACATTATTGCCATAGATGGAGTGCAGAGAAGGTTCACCAGACTGATTCCTGGGATGTCAGGACTGTCTTATGAAGAAAGACTGGATAGACTTGGTTTATACTCTCTAGAATTTAGGAGATTGAGAGGGGATCTTATAGAAACTTACAAAATTCTTAAGGGGTTGGACAGGCTAGATTCAGGAAGATTGCTCCCGATGTTAGGGAAGTCCAGGACAAGGGGTCACAGCTTAAGGATAAGGGGAAATCCTTTAAAACCGAGATGAGAAGAACTTTTTTCACACAGAGAGTGGTGAATCTCTGGAACTCTCTGCCACAGAGGGTAGTTGAGGCCAGTTCATTGGCTATATTTAAGAGGGAGTTAGATGTGGCCCTTGTGGCTAAGGGGATCAGAGGGTATGGAGAGAAGGCAGGTACGGGATACTGAGTTGGATGATCAGCCATGATCATATTGAATGGCGGTGCAGGCTCGAAGGGCCGAATGGCCTACTCCTGCATCTAATTTCTATGTTTCTATGTTTCCATGTTTCAACTACCTCCTCTGGCACCTTGTTCCATACACCCACCACCATTTGTGTGAAAATGTTACCCCTCAGATTCCTATTAAATCTTTTCCCCTTCACCTTGAACCTATGTCCTCTGGTCCTTGATTCCCCTACTCTGGGCAAAAGACTGCATCTACCCGATCTATTCCTCTCATGATTTTGTATACCACCATATGATCTCCCCTCATCCTCCTGTGCTTCATGGAATAGAGACCCATCCTACTCAACCTCCCTCTATAGCTCACACCCTGTAGTCCTGGCAACATCCTTGTAAATCATTTCTGAACCCTTTCAATCTTGACAATTTATTTCCCATAATGGTGCCCAGAACTGAACACAATATTTTAAATGCACTCACAAACGTCTTATACATTGTAACACGACCTCCCAACTTCTATACTCAATAGGTACACAAAATTGCTGGAGAAACAGCGGGTGCAGCTGCATCTATGAAGCGAAGAAAATAGGCGACGTTTCGGGCCGAAACCCTTCTTCAGACTCAATACTCTGTCTGAAGAAAGCCAAAGTGCCAAAAGCCTTTTTGACCACCTTATCTACTTGCAACTCGACCTTCAATGAACCATACACTTGTACTCCTTGAACCCTCTGCTCTACAACACTACCCAGAGGCCTACCATTTACTGTGTAGGTCCTGCCCTTGTTTGTTTGACATCCTAAAATGCAACACCTCACACTTTTCTGTATTAAATTCCATCAACCATTCCTCCGCCCACCTGGCCATTGATCCAGATCCTGCTGCAAACTTTCACAACCATCTTCACTATCTGAAAAAACTTACTTTTGTATCATCAGCAAACTTGCTAATCTTGCCTGTATGTTCTCATCCAAATCATTGATGTAGATGACAAACAGTAACGGGCCCAACACCAAACCCCGAGGCACACCACTAGTCACAGGCCCCAGTCCGAGAGGCAATCTTCCACCATCACCCTCCGTTTCCTTCCATGGAGCCAATTTGTTATCCATTCAGCTATCTCTCCTTGGAACCTATGCGATCTAACCTTTGGGAGCAGCCTACACTAGTTCCTTACAGTAAGATAAATCAACCACCTTGTCGTGTTGGACAGGTTAGCAAGGGTGAAGTTGAAACTGAAGAAATGGGATGACAGATTGCAGCCACCTCATCCTCCGTCTCTTAAATGTGTGTAAAAGTCTGTGAGATTTTTCCTTCTCCAGCAGGCTCTTCTTTTATAGATTTGACCATAGAAATGAGCACGAGACTCTCTTAGGATATGCTTGACTCAGTTCAGATATGTTTGGCTGCTCCACTTGTTAAGAACTTCTTTCAGGCACCTGAACCATTTTCAAGTGACAGCATGCAGAAAGCCCTCACATAACAATTTCTTTCTGAAGAAGCAGCCGACAACCAGTGACAAAATAGTGCAATCTCATTCCACAAATGGACGTGATGAACCTCGGCATCCAGCAACCAACCCTGAGCACTATTGCACACTCCCAGGGTCTACAGCAGCAAACTGAAAATCTGTTGAAAGGCATATGGATTTCATTTATGGAAATTTGATGGGATATGTGTGACATAATTCAGGGCAGTACCATGCAGGCCAGGAATGTTTTCCAAATTCCAGTCATGAAGTGAGCTGCGAGTCATTGAGGCGATCTCCTGCAGGAATTATTTTTGTTAATTTGCACGGCAGAGCAAAGCTCAACAAGCATAGCAGCAACATTTCATCACCTCATTGTCAACAACATTCTCAACTTTGCAAAAAGACCATGCCTTGGATGATTGTAGTAAAAGCAGATCTTCCCGACCATTGGAGTTGGAAAATACACAGTCTGATGTGGCCGCGATGTGCATGTAACCTGCAACATAGAGCTGGCACAAAAGTGCTGGAGTAACTGAGTGGGTCAGGCAGCATCTCTATTTATCGACACAAAAAACTGGAGTAACTCAGCGGGTCCATTTAGTTTAGTTTAGTTTACTGTCACGTGTACTGAGGTACAGAAAAATGCTGTTTTTGTTGCATGCTATCCAGTCAGTGGAAAGACTATACCTGATTACTGTCAAGTCGGCCACTGTGTATAGATACAGGATAAACGTTTAGTGCAAGATAAGGTCCAGAAAAGTTCAACTAAAAATAGTCTGAGATAATCCAATGAGGTAGATGGGTGGTCAGGACTACTCTCTAGTTGTTGATAGGATGGTTCAGATGCCTGATAACAGCTTGGAAGAAACTGGAGATATGGTTTCATAATCTGGAGATATGATTTTTCACACTTCTATACCTCTTGCCTGATTGGAGAGGGGAGAATTGATTATGCTGGTGGCCTGGCCGAGGCAAACACTTAGGACAATTTATATATTTTACCGAAGGCAATTAGCCTCCAAACCTCCATATCTTTTTTGGAGTGTGGGAGGAAACCGGAGCACCTGGAGAAAACCCACACAGTCACGGAGAGAACGTACTCTGTACAGACAGCATGTAGTTAGAATCGAACCCGGGTCTCTGGTGCTGTAAGGCAGCAAATCTACCGCTGTGCCACCGTGCTGCTGAATTATCATTTATTTCACAACTATTTTTCTCCGAGGTTATGAGTATACAAATGGATACCCCAATGCTAATTTCAAGGTTTCAAGGTCAGTTTATTGTCACATGTAACAATTAAGGTACAGTGAAATTTGAGTTACCATATAGCCATACCAAGTGAAAAGCAACAAGCCACACACCCACATAAAAGTTAACATAAACATCCACCACAGCGGATTCCACATTCCTCACTGTTGGAATGCCATAAAGTTCAATCTTCATCCTCTTTGTTCTCCTGCGGTCGGGGCAGTCAATCCATGCACAGTCTGGTTGACCAATCTGTGACTGTGCAGGCAATCCCTGCACAGTCTGGTTGACCAAAGCCCCCGCAGCTGACGATTGAAGCCCCATCGGGGTAATCGAAACTCCCGCGTCGGGGTGGTGGTAACTCTCAGCGCGGCACGGAGCTCCCGTGTCGGCCTCTTCTTACCAGAGATCGCGGGCTTCACGATGTTAAAGTCCACAGGCCCCACAATTGGTGCTTCAATCCCCGGCAAAGGGATAAAACTATTATATAAATATACATAAAACAAACCAAGGAACACTAAAGCATACTTTTAACAATACTTAAAATGACAAAACCAGAAGAAAGGACGGATAGACTGTTGGCGAGGCAGCCACTGCTGGTGGCGCCACCCGGTGTGTGTACATGTAAAGCCTTTCAACTGTGGTCATAGTAGATGGAAAATGTACAGCTATAAGATTGTTTTTACATATCAACTTCAGTACCTCATGATATCAAAATATTTGGTAACTTCGGTTGACCACTGTGTGAGTTAAATACCAAAGGACAAATTCTCTCCCTGAAGTCCATGATAGAAATGTATTTTGTTTCTGGCAGAATTGTTTTAATAAAATAGGCTACATTTGACTTGGAGTTTGTTATGAATGGTCAGTGGGCTTTTAGGGACATGAGTAGAAGAGTCAGGAAGTCATATTGCAGCTGTATAGGACTTTGGCCAGGCCACATTTGGTGAATTGTGTGGGAAGGAACTGCAGATGCTGGTTTACATCAAAGATTGACGCAAAATACTGGTGTAACTCAGCAGGTCACGCAGCATCTCCGGAGAAGGAATATGTGACGTTTTGGGTCGAGACCCTTCATCAGACTGAGAGTCAGTGAGAGGGAAACTAAAGGTATGAGAAGGTCTGGAGTATTGGAGAATAATGTGTTGTTCAGAAACAGGAAGGATTACAAGGCTTTAAAGAGGGTGCAGAAGAGATTTACCAGAATTGTGCCTGGATTCGAAGGTATTAGCTTTAAGGAGAAACTTGGATTGTTTTCCCTGGAGCATTGGAGGCTGAGACGAGACCTGATATAAAAATATAAACAGGTAGCAAGTCAGAATCTTTTTTCCCCAGGGTGGAAATGTTGAAGACTAAAGGATGACAGGGGTGTGGTTTAAAAATGTGCATGGTACATTTTTATGCAGTGTGATAGGTGCCTGGAACATGCTGCCTGGAGTGATGGTGGAGGCAGAAACAATAATGGCATTTGATGGCCTTTTAGATAGACACATGAATATGCAGGGAATGGAGGGCTGTAGATCTTTTGCAGGTAGAGGAGATTAGTTTAACTGGTATCATGTTTGGCACAGACATTGTGGATTCCTGTGCTGTACTGTTCCATGTTCTACAGTGCCGTCGATAATGTTTGGGACAAAGACCCATCATTTATTTATTTGTCTTTGTACTCCACAATTTGAGATTTATAATAGAAAAAATCACATTGTCAGATTTTAATAAAGGCCATTTTTATACATTTTGGTTTCATCATGTAGAAATTACAGCAGTGTTTATACATAGTCCCCGCATTTCAGGGCACCATAATGTTTGGGACACAGCAATGTCATGTAAATGAAAATAGTTATGTTTAGTATTTTGTTGCATATCTTCTTACATGCAATGACTGCTTGCAGTCTGCGATTCATGGACATCACCAGTTGCTGGGTGTCTTCTCAGGTGATGCTCTGCCAGGTTTGTATTGCAGCCATCTTTAGCATGCTTGTATTGGGGGCTAGTCCCCTTCAGTTTTCTCTTCAGCATATAAAAGGCATGCTCAATTGGATTCAGATCGGGTGATTGACTTGGCCACTCAAGAATTTAGAAATTTTCAGCTTTGAAAAACTCCTTTGATGCTTTAGCAGTATGTTTGGGATCATTGTCTTGTAGTATGAACCGCCAGCCAATGAGTTTTGAGGCATTTGTTTCAACTTGAGCAGATAGGAAGTGTCTATACACTTCAGAATTCATTATGCTACTATCATCAGCAGGTGTATCATCAATGAAGATAAGTGAGCCAGTATCTTCAGCAGCCATACATGCCCAGGCCATAACACCCCCACCACCGTGTTTCACAGATGAGGTGGTATGCTTTCGATCTTGGGCAGTTCCTTCTCTCCTCCATACTTTGCTCTTGCCATCACTCTGATATGTTAATCTTCATCTCATCTATACACAAGACCTTTTCCAGAACTGTGGTTGCACTTTTAAGTTCTTCTTGGCAAACTGTAACCTGGCCATCCTCTTTTTGCGGCTAACCAGTGGTTTGCATCTTGCAGTGTAGCCTCTGTATTTCTGTTCATGAAGTCTTCTGCGGACAGCGGTCATTGACAAATCCACACCTGACTCCTGAAGTGTGCATCTGATCTGTTGGACCGGTGTTTGGGGATTTTGTCCCAAACATGGAGGGCACTGTAAATCTTTTGTTTTTGTATTGGGAGGACAAAAGGCACTATTACAATTTCCTGTATCTAATCGGCAATTGCTTCATTTTCCCATTCCACTGATACCAAACAAGGCTGTTGTGACCATTGAATGTAGGTTGTTATCCTTAAATTCCCTTCATCGCCAAGACTCCTTATGTCCTGGACCATTTGTGACTCTTTAAGGTGTGAGTCTGTGATCTGACTTGCAGTGTGCACAGATAATCACTCGGACAATCACGGTCAAATGAAGTCACCAGTGATGAGATCACACAAAAAGATAGACACAAAGAGCTGGAGTAACACAGCGGGTCAGGCAGCATCTCTGGAGAAATAGGATGGGTGACGTTTCGAGTCGGGACCCTTCAGTTTGCCTGTGCTCATGGTAAGGACTCTTTCCTCTCTGCCTACCACTGCCTGTTCAAAGGTTACCTGATGCTGGGTCTGGATAGGTCCCTCACTGACACCAAATGTAACGGCACGAGAGCTCAGCAGAAAGTTGGTCCAGGCACAAAGGCTGAAAGATTCTTGGCATTACTGCCCGTGCCCAACCTTCTCCACAGACTTTGTTCCTGGCAGAGACTGGAACGTGTACATGAACGAGGGATTCCCAGATAAAACTTATGCTTTGAAGGTCAGTGGTTGGTAAGGGGAGACTGAGGAAATATGTCCAGCCTCCTGACTGCTGAGTGAGAGTGAGAAATGCGTTGTTCTTAATGATTAAAGTGCGATTGTTATTTGAGGGGTATGTTGCCATTCCTTGCTTGTGCCCACCTCATAAATTTTTTTTTAGCTACTCGGGTGCCTGATAGCCTCAGCCTTCATAACTGCATGCTGAGACCTTTGCTTCTCTGCTTTTTCTAACTTATAGCGACCGCGTATCACAACATTCTCTTCGAGCGTGCGCCTCTGTAATACTCCTAGCATCATCCATAATCTGTGCCTCTTACACGCTCATCGGTATCATTCAGATCAAAAAAGATCTTAAGTGGCCATAGTCCCACTCGTCTTAAGGCATGTCCCCATTAGCATGCGATTGCTTGTTGTAAGCGCCCGCGACCAAACGTGGTCGAACTTGAGAGCCCGATACTGGCCACCCCCCCTCACGGATGCTAGCCTGTGGGGGACCCGGAGTTCCCACTTTAGATGAAGCGCGGGCAGTCTCTATGCGCTGTCCTGGGCTTACCGAAATCGCGCAGGGCTCTGCAAAAAATCGAACAGGCCTGTCCGAAACTATTACGGTCGCTTTACTAGGTGACTAGGCCCTAGCCGCGTGGCAGCTCTGCCCGACCGATTACACATCCGCCCGGCATCGGTGTTGTGCGTGATGACGTCATACCGCACCGACACCGTGCGAACGCACAAATTCAGTAGGCCCCGCACCTTCCGCTGCCCCTCAGAACGCATAGGTCAGAATGTCGCATAAGACGCTCACTCGGCGCAACTTAGCAAGTGAGCTTCCTCTCCTGTTTGCTAGCGTGCCAAACGCCATGCCCCATCTGGCATTGCCAAGAGGCGACAGACGCCACTCTCCTACTCGTCAGCACAACAAGCAGACCTGCAGATGTTTGACGCATACGCATGGCCAATTAGACCGATCAAATACAAAGACGTGTGGAAAAACTTCAGCCGGGTCAGCCCGGAGCATTCTGCAGGAGAGATCGATGTAATGAGTACTGGTGGCCGCTACCTGCATCTCTTGAAGAACGAGACCCAACCCAAACATCGTCCGTTCCGCTCCCTATACAATAAACTGCCTGATCTGCACCGAGCCTCCTAACAGCCACTTTGTGTTTTTACTCCCCATCTATTACTGATCATATACTGGCATCATAGGTGAGTACAACACAATTTTTTAAAATCAAATCCCCACTGAAATACATTATAAATATAAATTTGTTTTTGAAAATCCCTGAATCTCTTACTAAGGTCCCACCGTTTTAAATGATACTAGCCCATTTTAAAATGATCCGTTGTCCTCATTAAAACAGTGGAAAAGCAGGCTTTCCATTGATTACAGCAAACATTTGCACACAATTAATCCCCCCCCCCCCCCCCCCCCCCCCCTATGCAGATATTTTAGCATAGGGCGCTTAATTAGCCTTTATTAGGCTGACAATTAGCGTGCCTGGTTATTAGGGCTTTGAAAATGCTGTCCAAACAGACTGGACGGAGGATATCTAACACAATGATACCTGTTTTTGTAAAGCACACAATCACCAGGCTTACATGTAAGTTTAATTTTTTGCATCACTGCGCGCATAAATTCCCACTGGTGCTCCGCTGCGCTAGCGCAGAGAGCACTCACTGACGCTAGTCCACACCCCCTTGTTTACATTTTCCATTCCCGCTATTTGGCCAATGCTGAAGCTAGTCTCATAGCATTATCTCGTAAGACCAGTCACCTTCAGGTGGGAGTAAAGCGCACAAGCCATACTGAAAAATAAGAACCTCTTTCCAATAGACTTTTGGATGCCCTGTGGCAATGCGAAGACCTGGGCCACGGTAGCTGATTCTCCCGCACTGACTCGCTCTTTAAGAGGAACTTTCAGATACGCTTTGCGAAGTAAGTGAAACACCATGGTGCGAAGCGTAAGAAAACTGTGATAGATAAGAAAGTAACATTAGGTCATTAGTTTGCTAAAGCTGGGTGTGTTAGGGAAGAAAGGCGAAAGAGATATCGAAATGCGGGATGCGCTCTAAAGCTTACTTCTTTTTAAACACAAGTGAAGGATGTAGTTACATGAACATGACCCAGAGATTTCTCAATGATGCAAATATTTCACAAATGTAGCCCTGCGTTCTACCATGAATCTACAGGACACTTCAGGCCGATACGGCGCGGACTATCACTAGTAGAGTTTTCGATGCCTGATAATTGCAGAGCCAGGGAATATGCATATGGATGGGGCCCCACATGCTAGTTTACCTAGCTGGAATCAATTTGGGATTCTATTTTACATGACATGTTGAAGTGCATTGACAAAAGGATGAGAGACCTGGAGGAATGGCCTATCAGTTGGAAAGGCTATGATGTCATATTAATTTCCACAGATATGGTTGTGTGGCCAGCCACTGTACTGGCGTCAACAAAGGAATTTAAAACTAATGCAGCAGAACAGATTATATTATTTAGTCATTTATTTTCAAACTCTTGTTCATGAAGTTGAGGTATATTTTTTTAACGTTGCCATCAAGGCTGCTACGACCGGCATATGTTCGCATTATTCAGGTCAGAGTAGATCTTTGAATTAGTTAATACTGTGTTATGCGAGTTCCAACATTTAAACAAAATATGTTGAAAGCCAGACTTGTGGTGATAAGAGTTGAATAATTGATAATGATCGCCTACACCACAATCAGTTCTAGACACTGCCAATAGTTAAGACCAGTCACATTCTTCCAAAAGCCCTCTGTCTTGTTTTTCTTATCTAGCTCAGAGCCTATCGAATAGTTTTAGCCAGCTTCCAGATCGTAGGAGAGATTGTGTGTGTGAAAAGACGGCTTAAGAATGTTGTGGTAATGAATATAGGGATGTCACAAGCGAACACATCAAGGGACTATGCTGCCAGGTTTCAGGTACGCCCCGAACCATATTGAATCATTGTTATGAAAATCAATGTTAACAAGTGCTGAAAAGATTTTGTGCTGATCTAGTTTGCTTTATTGAGGAGGAGTGAACTACAGATGGTAATTCGTTTGAGCCAGCGACAGTTAACTGCAGAATATGCCATCTAGAGCAGACAGCGCTACGCAATTAGATGTTAAAGACATTACTCACAAAAGCAGCATAGCCTATAAGATCCTTTTCTGTTTCCTTCCTTGCCGCGTCAAGAGAATGCAGAAACAATGTACTCAAAGAAAAATGAACGATTTGATGAATATATTATTCTGCCCTGGAGACTATGACGATAATATTTTCCGTTTAATCTACTATGTCTTATTGCAGTTTGGCTCTTTCTTCCACATGGCGCTCTTACGGGAATAGCCGCATTACCGTTGGAAACTTACCACCTTACCTCATACTGACTCGTGCCTGCTGGGCGCTTCGTAATTCAGCAGACAGGCAGCTTCCAATGTGATGGCCGGAGTGAGCTTCACAACTGAAACATAGGATAGACAAAATCAGCCTTCCTAGAGTGCAAGGGATAGAGCCCATTCGGCCCCTTCGAGATCTGCCACCGCACCATTCAATATCGCCTCATTGCCGGATCATACCCAGACATCCCGTATCCGTACCTGCTCCTCCATGACCCCCTACTACTTTCAGCCACAAGGACACATCTAACCCCCTCTTAATAATAGCCAATGAACTGGCCCTACTACCTTCGTGGCAGCAGAATGCAGACGACTTCACCACTATCCTGTTAAGTGAATTTTTTTTTTCTTAATCTTGTGCCGCCCAAAAGATTTTCCCCCATTATCCTTAAATGTGACCCTTGATCTGAGCTGCTTCCCAAGACATCGGGAACAATGTTCCTAGCATTTAGCCCTGTCCAACCCCTTAAAAATTTTGTATATGTTTCCTATGAAGATCCCTCCTCAATGGTTCTCGGGCTACAGCAACGTCTTTACTGAGTGTACATCCATCTGCCCAGCTTGCTTCTGCGCCAGGTCTTTATTCGTATGCAACAGTCCTGACAGTCTCCCATCTAATCCCCGGAATCAGTCCTGGTGAATCCTTTCGCTGTACTGTTTCCCGCAACAGCAACGACTGTCCTTTTCACGTTGGTCTTCCTCCCGCTCAGTAGTTAGCGAGACCAAAAGCCCACGCATTACTCCAGGTGTGCGTCCTCACCAAGAAATGTACAACTGCCACAGTAGAACCTCCGCCTGCTCCTATAACTCAAATCCTTTTAGCATATGAGAGGTGCAGTTCAACATATATATTGGAGCACCCCCTCCCCCCCCCCCCCCCTCTGCTATGCGATTCAGAGTTGACATCTTCTGACGCGCATGAGTTGTTTAGAAGCGAGCTAATACGTGTATTGCTAGGCCATAACAGTCACCACAATCCCCTACCGTATCCGCCCTGAGTAGGCACCTTTCCAGTACAGAAAAAAAGAACTGAATGATGCTGCCCCCCGAATTAATGACCAAAGTTAGGTTACAGAGCGCTGGCCCTAGTAACTGCCATGCCACTCTGCCTGACTTTGTGTCTACCCTATTCTCAGTCTTACGTCTTTCAGATTCACAGGCAAAATAAAGTCCTCGCCCCGCACACTGAAGATACATGGGGCCAGAGAAAGTGCGCCGCGGCCACCGGAACGGCCCAACATGCAACTTTGGTTGCGCCAGTCGAATACTTAAGCCCCCAGGCTGGCATATCATTTTTCTTAGTTTCTGAAGGAAAATCTGAGATATAGGATGAGTTGTTGATTGGAGGCTCAAATTGGGAGAGGGGCAGGAGTTCCATGGGACTGTTAGATTGAAAAGCCCCTGTTTAGAGAACTGTCAGAGTTACACAGCAAAAGCTTGGAGAAACTCAGCGGGTGCCCCGCAGCATCTATGCGAGCGGAAGGGCAAATCGCAAGTTTCATTTTTTTTTTTTTTTTTTTTTTTTTTTTTTTTTTTTTTTTTTTTGTTTATGGCCGCCCGAAACCTTCTTCAATGATGATCATTCCCCGTTGGGGTAGGGAGCAAGCGGGTGTGCAGACATGACAGGAAAAGGAGGAGTAGCCGCGAAAGGCTAGCGAGGGTGGGGAAGGAGACAGCACAGGGGAAGCACTGAGGAAGGACCGGAGCGGAGACAACAAGACTAACAGAATGGCGATGAACAGTCGAGTTCATACCCCCGGGCCGGCTGCAAGACTCCCCAACGGAATATGAGGTGCTGTTCCTCCAATTTCCGTGATGCTGCAACGCGCTGATCGCGATGCCAGAGGCAGACCAAGGACAGAGAGCGTCAGAGGCGGAGTGGGAGGGGGAGTGGAAGTGCTGAGCCACCGGGAGGTCGGCTTGGTTATTGCGGACCGAGCGGAGGTGTTCGGCGAAACGATCGCCCAACCTCCGCTTGGTCTCACCCGATATAGATCTGATGACATCTAGAGCAGCGAAGACGCAATAGATGAGCCGTTGAAGAGATTGCAGGTAAACCTCTCGCACCTCGGAATGGACGCATTGCTTGAGGTCCCCTGAAAGGAGTTGACCGAGGAGAGGAGACGTAAAGGACAAGTGATTGCATCTGAGCGACGGCCGCAAGGGAAGTGCCCGGAGGAGGGGGGCGACCCGAGAGGGAAGCGAAGAATTGACAAGGAGTTATGGAGCAGCCGGAATTGCGGGTGCTTTGCCGCGAAGGCCAGATATTGGGGGGGGATGATTGCCGGAAGTATGTGACACCGCAGTGAGTGCGAGCGTCCGCTTAGGAATCCAGGGCGGTGGCGAAAACTGAGGAGGAATTATTTTTTGATATGTGAGGGCTAGTAGGGGGGGGGGGGGGGGGGGGGACTAGGCGGGACTCGGCGGGGGGGTGGGGGAGTGGGGCGAAGGGGGGGAGAGTGAACGAGAGCAGGTGGTGGGCGGGTGTGGGGGTGAGGGGGTGGGGGTGGGAGCGAGATTTAAGGACGGTGGCGGTGGGTGCGGTGGGGTAGGCTTAGAACGGGAGGGGGGGGAGTGCGGAGGGGGGGCTTGTGGGGGGGTGGTGGGTGGGGGGGTGGCGGGTGGGGGGGTGGGGGTGGGGGGGTAGGGGGGGTGGAGAATGAGATTGTTCGGGCTTCGGGGAGTGTGTTAGAGATGCAGGGTGGTGGAGCAGGGGTGGGAATAGATATGGAGTGAGACAGATGGGGAGCGCTAGCAGAATTGTGCTTGTGGTTGAAGCTCATGGATTTTGATATGTTCGGTGAGGGCAGTATGGTCCGGCGGTGTGCGAGTGCTAAAGAAATGGTATCTCGCCGCTTTTTGATCGACGTGTACGGTCAGTGGCTACACGTAGGGGAGGGGTGGGGGGTGGTGGTCCGGTGTGTGTGGTACGGGTCAGTGTGGGTTGGGGTATGTGTGACGGTCATGACTATTTGTCTTTCGGCGGTACTAGTTAGGGTACGGTAACAAGGGGGGCGTGTGTTACGCAGGTGAGTTGACGATAAAAGTCAGTAGATAAGATGCGTGCAAACGGCAAAGGTATGAAAGATTCTGGCTGCTTGACGTGTATGCTATAGGTTTGTGGGTGATATAGTGGTGGCCCATGCCCGTGTATCAACACAGCTCTGGGACTGCCTTGCATGGTCGGGGTGGCTGGGTGGATGATCGAACTGGAACAGGGTGAGGCGGCAAGGAACAGAACTTCGCGATGGCGAGGGCTGCGACGTAGGTTGGGTACAGGACAAAGCGTGGTGCTAATCGGTTAAGAATTTAAATGGTGCGTGGACAGGGTGGAACATTGAGGAAGGGTCAAATCGATGGAAGGTCTGTGTCGTGCTTGTTAGGTGATGGATTAGTGGCCTCGTAGGTGGTGGTTGGACGTGAGATCTTGATCGAAATGGGATTAGGTCGGAGTTAATTGTGCGACCCAAAGACTAGAGATCACGGTCCCCCCCCCCCGCCCGTTGAGTGTCTGAATTCATGTCTTGGACGCTCTCGGAGGGCCCGGAATGATTGATAAAGTGTTTGTTTAAGGATGGAGGATAGATGTATATTTGAGAGGGGGTGGTGGTGGTCATCAAGCACGCAACTGGAAGGAGCTGACAATTAGGGTCTTCCGGCACCAGGGCACAATCTGCGCATTTGCTGAGATTTTAGCGTGAGAAGGCTAAAACGCGCTAGTGCGGGGGCCTGCGGGAACGATGCAGTGTTGTGGAGGCTCGGAAAATTCGGGTAGGCATTAGAGCAGTGCGGAATGAATTTGGTGATGGTGCTGAGAGTATGGGGGCCTGGTGCCGAGTCAGTGCGGGTACATGTTACGTCAAAGGGTACGTAGGGGAAGCGTGCTACGCATTAGTTGGCGCGTGGGCCTCAGCCAGTTGTCAAGAGATCGGCCCGACACACCAGCCAGACTACCACGCGCACCTCCCTTGTCAGAGAACACGAGACGTTTGCATAACCAATCTGGGTTGTGCAGTAATTAAGCTGAGCGATGGCAGAGCGTTCCGGGGTGAGAAGATTGCGACTGAGACAGCGGGACGTGGGTGAGAGAAGTTGGGAGGCGGAAAAAGTGGGGTCGGACGGTGGCCTAGCAGGTATTGGGAGTGGAAGTGCGTGTGAGGCGCCGGTGGGGGGGCGGGGGCGACTCCACGTGGGTGGGGGTGGGGTTGGATGGACACGGGGGGGGCGAAGGGGGGAGTGATCAGTGGAAGCTGGGGGGAGAGAGCGGTGTGGGGGGGGGGTGCTGCCCCTGCGGGGGGGGGGGGGGGGGGTAAGCGATCCAAGCGAGACGGGCTGTAGCGGTGGAATGTCCTGCTGAGGATGGGCGACGGAAGCCGGTGAACAAGGTAAGACCTCTGGAGGGGGGGTGATCGGGGGGGCGTGGGCGAGAGAAGGGGGGCGGTCGGGGGAGGGAGGAAGCCGCTGCGAGACGGTAGGTAGGGCCCAGGGAGCGGGGTTGGGTCGGGAGGGAATAGCGAAGGGGTGGGACGAGGACCGATGTTGTGGTGAGGCCGAGGTGGGGGGACGCGATGTGGCAGCGGGTTGGGCCTGGCGGGGTGAGGGGAGCGGGGGTGGGTGGGTGGGAAGGTGGGAGGTTTTGAAGCAGGGGCCCACCACAGATTTTTTTTTTTTTTTTTTTAGAAGGGGTGGGGGAGGGAGACTTACAGTTAGAGGCGAAATTGACCGCGTTGGGGCGGGAGGGAGACTCTAGGGCGTGAACACTAGCCCACTGAGGCACGGAGCAACGGCTGGTCGACTGGCACTAGGACCCAGTGCCGGAGTCAAACCAGGAGTGAGAGGACGAACCGTCAGGGTCGTTACCTGTCCAGATATGTGAGCAGCTGTGAGCGGCTCAGGACCCCGGGTGAGTCAGGCTCCAGCTAAGCGCCGACGGCACCTGTTGCGTATGTAGGGTGGAGGTGGCAGTGGCAAGGTGGTCAGCGCAACCGATGGAAAGTGGTGGTCCACAGAGCGCGAGTGGGGCGACGGACCACGATGGCGCTTAAGAAGTCGCGTGGCCGGACGTCAGTAAACACGGACCCGAAATAGTTCGAGCGCAGTCGATGGTCGGTCTGAGTCGGGGTCATTACCGACCACGGCGGCCCAATTGCTGGGGATCAGGGTCCCCGTGCAGCCGCGGCGGTCACATCGGTCGGCGCGGCCGGCAAGGCGCGGCTAGCCCGCGAGAGAAACAGACGGACGAGCATGACTGACCGGCGGGTGCAGTGCCAGCGCCGACATCGCCTGGCCGACAGCCCACCTAGCGTCCCGCAGCGCTGATGACCCCCCCCCCCCCTGGCTGAGGATAGGGGCTCGGGTCCTGGCTGGTGAGCCCTGCGACATGCGGCGGTCAGGTGCGGGTCCGGCGCGATGCCACCGATACCGCCTCGGGTAGAGAACTGTAGGTGTTGCCCTTGAAAGCCATTAAGCAGAGGCAGTCAGAGTTAGACATCAGTGCCTTTATCAAGTAGTTGGCGGACAGGAATTGCCCCGTTGATGGAGATCAATGCCTTTTTTGTACAGGTTGTGCCCTAGAAGGATTGCTGAGATTGAGGATTCTGCTGGGGATCACCAATTTATAGCAGAGGAGATAATATGGCGAGTTGCCCACCTGTTAGCCAGTGCTGGGCATTGAGGAGCCCCAGGACTACAGGGTTTCTGGGATCAGCATGAGCACGATGGCTGGCTTCAGCTCTGTGACATTTAAGCGAGAGCAGGATCCATACAAAATAGTCATTGCCGTCTTTAAGATTGAGGTGTTTGGAGTTGTTGTTGACATTTGATTTTATCATGTTCTTGATGTGTATTGTTTTATGAGGCCCTTGGTGAGACCCCCACCCCTGAGTTGATTGTTGGTTAGATTTTGACGTTTAGGTTGAGTTTGATAGGTTGTCATTTTGGTTGTTGGATTTATTCGGTGATATGATTATTGTCTTGTGTATGACTTATTTTTTTTGGTGATAGTTTAATGTGTTTGTTTATGTTATGTTTTCGGGATTTGTGAGGATATATTTTGGGGGGCTGGGTGATTGTATTCTCTAGGTATATGTGTGTGCTTTGAGTCTCTGATGGTTGTTTTGCTGTAGAGGAGTTTGTGTGGGTTCTGTGTTGAGATGTTATGGTTGGTTGGCATTGAGTTTTTGAGTGAGTGGAATTTTTTGCTTTTGGTGTTATTGTAGCTTCGAGATTGCTTATTGGGTATTGGTGTTTTGTTTTTAGTGCATGGATGCTTCTGGCTAAATGTAGTTTTCTTTGAGTTTGTGCTGATCTTAGATGTTGATGTGGTTTTGTTTCGTTGCATTTGTATTGTGGATATGTCTAGAGTTGAGTAATGAGGGTGGTTGGTATGAGTATTATGATTTGCTTGGGTTGGAGTGGATGAGGAGTGAGGTTTTTGCGTTTGTTGAGTGCCCATATTTTCTGAGTTTCGAGATGGTCTTTTGGAGTGCTTTGGAGTGTACGGATGTGTTGCCTTCCTTCTTTTTGTGGCTGTGTGTGTCTTGGTGCTGAGTGGCTTGTTTGTGGGTGTTCTCCGGATGTTAGTGCAACTTGTCGGCCTGGGTGGGTTGAGTTTGTCTGAGTAATTGTGCCTCGTTGTTTGGTTTATAGATGTGAGGGAACCAGCGAACTGTTATTGAGTGAAAGATGTTGCGAGCCTCCACCTTTGATGTGACCGAGAGTGGTAAGGCCAAATTGAGCAAAAGTGAGACCAATGTTGGCTGGCTTCCTGCGCACAAAGGAACTATATGTACTTGAGGGTAAACGTTGGGGTGGTGATGTTGCAGTTGATATGACGCGTCGAGTGAGGCCTCATGGTATCAGTTTAGGATATGTAGGAAAGATGGGTTGATAATGTGAGAAAAGGATCCAGAGAAGTTTCATGAAGGATGTTGCCTAAGACTTGACGGCGCCTGAGCTAAAGAGAGCGGCTTTTTTAGCAAAATAGAACATCAATTCCTTGGAGCGCCTAGGCGATGAAGAGTGTTCTTATAGAGGTAGCTACAAAATCATGAGAGTGATTCGATCGAGTAAACACAGGGAGACGTCTCTTGCCCAGAGCGAAGGGAATATGCAGAACCAGAGCGAACATATCGGTTAAGGTGAGGGGGAATAGATTTAATAGGAGAACTTTGACGGAGCCACGAGACTTTGCCACACAACGAGATGTTGGGTGACATTATAGAAATGAGTCTGCCTGCGAGCATAAGTTTAGTTAAGCCCCCAAATGAGCGGCTACTATCGCCAAACCTTAAAAACATCTTAGACATGGTACATAGAAGCATAAATGTTTTAAAGCCCGACGATTTATTCCAATGCAGAGCCAAGTGGGAACATCGTAGGATGGCGACATGTTGTTCAATGGGGTATCCAGCGTAAGTTGGGACAAGAGGCCCTGTTCCAGCTGTTTGACTAGTGACTATGTATTTTTCCTGTTGATCGTCACGCCCCCCCTTTTGTTGTTTCAAAACGAGCAGGATTTTTTAGTGACCGAGAAGGAGGCTCATTTAACACACATCTCTATAATGGAAGTGTTAACGTCGCGCAACACATTACACCAACATATGCATACTTACGGAGTACAGAAGGAGTGCAAGTGGGAAGAGCAGAATAATAGTCGTTTTACATTGTTTTTGAATGCCCCATGACCTTTCAAATGTAGAGTCGCGCTGAAGTAATGACCATTTCAAAATAAAAATAAGTATTATGGATGGCGCACTGTATACATGCAATCTTGTATCAAAGAAGCCGGAAGTAAGAAAATCAAAAGAATTATAGGCCACGTGAGCCATCGCATCCCCCACCCCTCCCCCTCCCATTTGTAGGCCGAGCTATGAGCAGAGGTTCTGAGGTTTAATCTCATTTGGAACAGAATAAGATGAAATAGGATAACAGCATGGCTGTAGTATATGACAGGTAAATGTCTTACAATCTTGATTGAGGGTTTGGGATGCGGGGTGACGAGAGTAGTGATCGATGAGTGTAGCCGGAAACGTGAATGTTATCGAAATGAATTTTAGATTGTAACCATTTGCATAAAGTTTCCATAAGTGGGTCGCGTACAGCAAGATTTTAAAATGCCGCCCATGGGAATTAACCGATGTGATTTGCGTCGTTTATGAATTCAGAACTGGCTCACTGAAAGAAAATAGAGGGTTGTGTTGGAAGGACAATATTCAGAATGGAGGTCTGTGACCAGTGGAATTTGATAGGGATCTGTTCTGTGATCATTGCTGTTTGTGTTAAATGACTTGAACATAAATGTAGATGGGTTGGTTAATAAGTTTGCAGATGACATGAAGATTGTGGGAGTCGCGAACTGTGAGTTACGCTGTCAAAGTATACAGTAGGATATAGATCAGCTCCAGAAATAGGCCGAAAAAATTTAGTAAACCATGAGATTTTGGGAGGTTGAACATAAGGATAATATATACAGTTAATGGCAAGATGATGAACAACATTGATATTCAGAGGGATCGAGGTACAAGTCCTCGACTCTCTTAAAGTGGCAACATGAGTGGATAGAGCAGTAAAGAAGGCACATGGTATGCTTGCTTCATTGGTCGAGCCATTGAGTACAAGAGTCAGGAAGTCATGATGCAGTTTTACAGGACTTTAGTTGGGGTGCATTTGGAGTATTGTGCACAGTTCTGGTTGCCCCATTACAGGAGGGATATGGAGGATTTGGAAAGGATGCATCAGAATGATGCTGGCATTAGGGGTTATTAGCCCCCTACCATGGAAAGGTTTGGACAGACTTGAATATAGTTCTTCCTCTGGAACTTGGATGTGGAGGGAAACCTGATTAGCGGTACAGGATATAGAATTCATGAGAGGGGTAGACTGTCAGGAACCTTTTTTGTCAGGGGTGGAAAATATCAAATACAAGAGGAACATAACTTGAAAATTGAGGGGGAAGCAATAGTTTGATTAAAAAGAGAGAGATTTGCAGACCAAGTTTTTATTGAGACAGAGGATGGGGAGCCCGGTGCTGGAAATGTTTCTGCCAGGGCAGATCGGGAGGCAGATATGATGTTAGGATAGCATAAGAGGACTTTTGATATATGCACCGGAATATGCAGGGGAAGGGAATAGGATATGGATTATGTACAGGCCAGAGATGAAAGCATGGTCTTGAAATCATGTCGGCCATAGACATAGTGGGCTCCTGAAGCGGATCTGATCCTGGCTGTACTGTTCTATGTTCTAACATACAGAGAGCAGAATAATGCATCAGTCACATGAGATGCATTATACATTATATATCGCTAGCACTTATGCAGGACTTTGTGCCAGAATCCAAATGACTTGGCCCGTGGTTAATTGTATCTGTTGACACCCCTGATGATATCACCAGGAAACTGCATGCTTTTTGTGTAATGTCATAACGTGCATAAGGTAATGCAATAACAATGCCCTCCAGCAGAACTGCATTCTGTCATTATGACTGTTGTAATTCCTTAACTTTGGTGCCCTGGGGTGAAAAAAGATCAGTTGCCTGTCATTCTGATTGCATCTTTTTGTAAGATTCATCAAAGATATGTCAGCAGTAAAATATGCTGTCTTTGCAGTCATTGGGTCGAACAGGGTAACTCTTGAGCAAGGAGGTCCCGAGTAAGTTATGGTTATGTCCAGATACTTACTGTAACATGCTGCTTAGATCCTACATTATAAAGAAACACAAATTTAGACATTTATTTATGAATACTATTTGGAAATCCTAAAATGAAAACAATTTAATGAGTTTCAACAAGTTCCAACATGGTATATCTCACTAAGGGAAGATGGTTTAACATTGAAAAGTTTACTCTCAGAAAAAATATTTTGATATTAAATAAATTAAACATTATAGCTCTGAATAAGCTTGTGTACTTAACTGAGCTAAGACAACTTTGTACCTTTCATTTTCATTTTTACATACATATTTGAGTGCATAGAATTGCGCCCTGCCATAAATTAGTGAAAGATTTGGGAAACAGTTTGGGAACTACTAAAAGATATTGTTTTGAAATGAATTTCTGTTTTTGTTGGGTCATTAAATGGAAAAAAAATTGGTATTAACATATAAGAGTAACATATACCTTTATAGTGGAGGCAAAAATTATCCATTTTTCTTTTCATATTGATACCTCACGATAATGTGTGGTTTTAATGTGTTATATTTGCTAAGATGTCCTTTCTCTTCTTTCTTATCCTAGTGTCACATACGCAAGGCCCAATTGATGGAAGCCTATATGCCAAAGTGCGAAAGAAAAGCTCCTCCGAGGGTAACATTCCCATTGGTGGTGCTCCTGTAACAACTGGCCCTGAACAGATTGAACATACACTGTCAGTCAGCAGTGACTCTGGAAACTCCACCGCCTCCATAAGAACAGACCGAACAGAGGAACATTTGCCACCAGCCATTAAACGAGGGCTAAGCCTGCAGGAGAAAGCCGAGTTGGACAGGCTGTTGAGTGGATTTGGGCTGGAGAATTCAGTGCAGCTGAAGGATATGACTGATACCAAAGTGAAATACAGTGGAGTACGTCACATCGTCCCAGTTCAGGTTCATGTGAACGGTGAACTGAAGGCAAAGGACAGGGAGACGGACATTTTAGACGATGAAATGCCAAATCACGATCTGCACAGTGTGGACAGCATAGGGACTCTTTCCTCTTCAGAAGGTCAACCGTCAAACAACCTGGGGAACTTCAGCTTTCACAAGAGCAGTCAGAACTCTCTGCTGTCGGATGGATTTGGAAGCAACACTGGTGATGACCTCCACAATGTTGTTGTACCAGACCTTGGTATTGGAACAGAAACCGGGTATGACAGAACATTTGTAGGAGTTACCGAGGGAAAAAATGTCTTACAACAGCCCAGAAACCCATCACTGCCAACACAGCCACAAGTTTATAATCAGAGTAACTATTCTACTCAAACCTGGGTTCGGCAACAGCAGATGGTTGCTGCTCAGCCGTATGTCTATCCAGCAGAAAATGATTTGAGGTTTGCAATGGTGGGCACCGGAGAGGATCCCAACAGAACACAAATGGCATCCAAACTTCCGAATGCTCCAACACGAGGGTCCAGCAGCAGGGATGCTGTGCAGCGAGGGCTTAGTACATTGTCAGGGGACAGTAAGCCACAAGATCACCAAAGCTCAGATGCGTTGTTTGGGCACGAGAAACAACCTTGCAAGCCATCTGAGACTGATCAGGCCGCTGAAGGGACAAGGCCAGGATCTGAGGAACAAGACTTGTCATCTTCCCCAACGCTGGATATTGATCAGTCAATTGAACAACTCAATAAACTGATCATGGATCTAGATCCCACGTTTGTGCCAATTCCTACACGTGTGAACTCTGTAAAGAAAGGCTCCCTTAGCAAGAAGGATGTTGCCCTGCAAGGAAGCAACGGTGTGAATTCAGGGTCAGAGGAACAAACCCCAAGAGTTTCAGGAAGTGACAGCCAACAAGGTAAATTAACCGGACAGTCTTGTAATCCCAGGGACAGAGAATTTGTAGCGTAATCTGTTCTGGCCACTATATACTGATATTGTGCATTCAGGAAAGTCTCCTCTGTTTGGTACTTCTAAAAGCACCTCAATAAAATACGTACTATAATATGAAACAGAATATATCTCAGGAATATGATTACTGTATTCCAAGGCAAGGCTAATTTCCTGAGTTCATTGGCCCAGCGTGAGGAATTTTGTTTGAACTTTATATTGTGGATTGAAATTTCAAGGTCAATGTCAGTTTATTGCCACGTGTACCAATTAAGGTACAGTCAAATTTCGGTTTGTGTCCCCCAATAGTATTTCAGTGGTGCCCGGAGAATCATTTGTCTCCTGGGTGCCGAACCCAATCTGATTTCTCATTCCTTTTTATACCTCTGCAGGAGGTAGTGAAGCCCTTTTAGGCTAGAATTTACATCATACCTGTCAACATTTGAAAATGAAAAATCTTACTCTGAGTGCGCGGCTGACAGAGTGCGAGCTTTCGGCGCTCGCCCATTACGGGTGAGGTCCAGGGGCCTGCCTTAGTTCCTGGATTTTTGTACTTCTTTCCTGACTGAGAGTTGGTTTGACCATGATGGGTGCTTTGGTGCATCATATCCTGACTATAAAATACATGCTTGTATATCCCAATAGCAACAACCACATTAGTGACAGAGGTGTGAGTATTAGCTGCCTTTTTCTCTACTCCCTCATCTTTCTTTCAATGCTAATGTGCCATATGTGAGCGGTGCTATGGAAGTACAGAATCTACAAATTAACATGAAACTAAGTGTAAATACATTGATAAATGCTTTTAGGTACAATTTAATCCTCGTGTATATACAAGATACCTTCTTGATGAATGGTTGCCAGGTGCACTGTCCAGTACAGAACATATTTTTTTTGGATTTGATTCTGAGTCAACTTCCATCAACTGATCTCAGACAGGTGGTGGTAAACATGCCATAGCTGATCTCTTCAACTCTGCCTGAAAAGGGCAGATATTTATCAATGGGGTCTGTATCTGAATACACACGGGTGTCAAATGGGAAAGGCACAGATCACTCGGCTGCCATTTTTCTTGCTCATGTGAATAACCGCATTCATTGGGGCATAATGACATTAGCCAGGTGAGGCATTGCCGCCAACAAATGGAGCTTGGTACAGATTACCACCGTCAAGAATGATGGAGAGAAAAGTAAGAAAGTTCTTTTTATAAACTTTGTTTGAAATGCTTCGTTGCAACTACATCTGCAATTTGTAAAGAACTCTTCATTTGTAGCACAATTTTCTTTCACTTGTTTGGAAAATGCTTATTTTGATGTCCCATCTGAAGCAGTGCCCTGAGTAATTGCAAAGCACTCCTCATGTTTGCTCTTTCTTTAAATGTATTTAGTTTTCCATTTGAAGTGCAACTTGTATGCAGTTTGTCTATTGACTGATGTTACAGTTGTCTTGAAGAAGGAGACTTTCGGTCACAAATTGAGATAACTATCACTTTTGGTTTAGTTTAGAGATACAGCATAGAAATAGGCCCTTCGGCCCACCGAGTCTGTGTTGACCAGCGATCCCCGCACACTAACACTACCCTACACATGCTAGAGACAATTTACAATTATACCAAGCCAATTAACCTACATACCTTTAAATCTTTGGAGTATGGATAACCAGAGATACAGGAGAAAACCTACACACGTCACAGAAAGAACGTGCAAACTCTGTACAGACAGCATCTGTAGTCAGGATCGAACCCAGGTCTCTTGCGCAGTAAGGCAATAACTCTACCGCCACCATGCTGCTGATTTACATTAAATAGATATTCTTTATTATCAGTATGGCATCTGGTTGGTAAATGTAATACAGTATAAATAGTATTGATTGGTAAGATAGCACTTTCTCATTGGTTGTACATGTAGTGTCTTTCAACAGTACATCATATTTTCCAAATTCTGGGGAAAGTAGAAAGAAATACAAAATGGTTCTCCAAAAAGTATTCCAGGAACAGTCTGTAAAAATATTGTTTTAAACCTTGCAGACAGACTTGTTTTTTGCCTGAAGTGTTGTGTTCTGTTGGCAGGAAGGATTCTGCTGCTTTCAGGTAAATTGTTTTTCCTCTGTGAAATCTGTGATCCATCTTGTGAAAAGGCAATTCGATGGGGATTGATGAGTCAAGACTGTTTAATTGGCATATATGTACAAAATTGGAACAATTAAATTCTTTCTTGCGGCAGCACAACAGGTTTGTAAACACAGTATCCAATGAACAAATAAAATAAATAAATTCTTTTTTTTTTTTTAAACAACCCAGACCATGATATTATATGTACATTTTAGATGTTACTATTATCTGGAGTTTCACTTCAGAGCCATTGTTAGGAGAGGAATGGAAAATATTCACCATTTGATACTTCATAAATCATCAGAGCAGAATTAGGCCATTCAACACATCGAGTCATGTAAGATTATTCTCTCATCATTGTATATAGGCCAAAGCTGGAATTCTGATATTATTTCAATCTTGCCTTTTTTATAGAAACTAGTGATTCTAATGACTCGTTCAACATTATAAAGATGAATGTGGATAGAGTGAATGTGGAGAGGATGTTTCCACTAGTTGGAGAGTCTAGAATTGGAGGTCTTAGCATCAGAATAAAAGGACATAGCTTTAGCAGGGAGATTAAGATGAATTTATTTTGTCAGAGGCTGATGAGTAGCAATGTTACAACATTTTGAGATTTAAAAAATCAAGTCTGCAATTTATCCCATCAGATAAAGCATAACAATAAGTTTAATTTGACACCAAATTCACTTTCATATCTCAAGTATTAAAAAAGTTATGACCATTTTCATACTCGGAAATTAGCATCTTGTTCCCTATTGATTTTCAATGGACATTACAAAAAAGCTGTGATCTTGGATAGTCAAACGCCCATTTCTTAAGGAAAGATTAACATTTTTAAATAGCCTAAGTGTCCAAAGATTATTCACAAATAATTCACAATATAACATGATTTTTATATCTAATTTACATTAATTTATAGGCCAAATGGAAGGAATTTAGTGTTCAATTGCTGTAAATAAATGCCCATTTAAATCGGCTTTCTAGTGGGTTCATGTGGAACGCGCTGGTTTAGAATGTTGACATAGCGCTGGATTAGTGCCCTCAAATGCCGAGAAAAATACTGCGGGATATAAAAAGCCCAAAATGAACCACTCGCTATAGATAACTTGATATATAGGGTTATATATATGCCCCATTTAATGTAAAAATAAGGTACATACCTTTAATTGTTTGCTTTATAAAACCCTGGGGCTGCGAGAGATTGCGGAATCAGAGAGTAATTTTAAAACTATTAGAACTATATTATCGAGGCCTATAAAACTAATAATACCTTTTGCGACCGGGTCTTGCAGCGATTTTTCGTTAATGATTTACTAGGCTGAACATGTGCGATTAGTACAGCCTAGTAAAAATCGCGTTTAAAACCCGCCCCCTCCAAACAGCGCCAAAATCGCCGACATGGCTGAGGGCAGATTCCTAATGACGATTCAGGTAGGTTTTGTAACATACCTATGATGAGTCTGTGGAATTCATTGCAATAGGTGGCTGTGGAGGCCATGTTGATGGATATTTTTTAAGTTGGAGATTGACAGATTCTTGATTAGTATGGGTATCAGGATTATGAGGAGAAGGCAGGAGAATGGGGTTGAAGGGGAAAGATAGATCAGCTTTGATTGAATGGCAGAGTAGATATGACTGGCAGAATGGCCTCATGTGTGTGGTAATTCTGTTGTTGAACATTGTTGAACATTTTCTGGCTGTGAATGTGGAAACATAATACTAATGCACATGTTGTGTTCCAATGTATGTGTGCTTCGGTATAAACGTGTAACACATCCTGAGCATGTCTTGACTGAGTAGCCAGAACATGACATAGCCCAAGCACCATAACTAACCATGCCTTTGGAGTGAATATAACCATCTTCAAAGGACTGCTGTTTGATGCCAAAACAACAAATATTGATAAAGGTCAGAGGAGATGTGCTAATAAAATCAAATTGACCTGGACAGAATAGTGAGCCGGACCTGAACAGTCCCAAACCTGACTGCCTGATATCTGAACTGCAGATGCTGGTTTTCATTGAAGATAGACACAAAATGCTGGAGTAACTCAGCAGGACAGGCAGCATCTCTGGAGTGAAGGAATTGGTGAGATTTTGGGTCGAGATCCTTCTTCAGACTCTGGGGGGGAAAAAGCTATTCTGAATCTCTGAAAGATGTGACCTGGTATTCAGAATAGATAACTAGACCCTTTGTGTTATTTACTATTGATGGGCTGTCCCAGGGTAAAGAACAAGTTTAATCATTATAGATGACCATAAGTCGATATTGTCCATAAGTCGAAAAATTGCACAAAATTCTCCACAGAATTGTAATGGAAGGCATTGGGAGCACAAAGTCTAATAAGAATGATCAATTACTAAAAGTGGAGAGTGAGAGAGAGTAAACTGGTTGGGCCATTCATAGGAATATACCTATGTACATACTTTTGGACTTAGAATTTAATAATATTATGGGAGCTAGAAGATATACATGGGGTGTCCATAACTCAGATGTTCATCACCTGGGGACCGCATATATATTACCGATAGAAACACACAGTTGATGCAGGTCTTGTTGAGTGTTTTGGCTCTTGGAACAACAAGTAATTTGTATGCTCGACTGTCACATCTTTCATTGCTGACTGAGGCATTACGATTGCTATTGTACAGTATTTCCTATCGTTAAGTACAGAGAGTATTCACAAAGTGATGCACTGTTACAATTTGAAACTTGGGAGAGAAGGATGCTTGTGTTTTGTGAAACCCAAGTTTTGAAAATTGCTTAAGTAAAAATATTACCTGAAATGGTGCCTGAAATGATAATATAGTTTAAAAAGAAAATTCTGGTGTCTTAATGCCCATTCTTAGCAACCTTGAAATGGTGGGATGGCTTATTGAGCCCTTTCTGCTGAATTTAGTCACAAAATAGATTTGAGTAAGAAGTGTAAAGGTTTTTCCATGATAAAAATATATTATCTACTGTTATGTCCGATAACAACATTTAAAATACATTTGGACAGGTACATGGATAGGAAAGGTTTAAAAGGATATGAGCCAAACGCAGACAGGTAGGACTAGTGTTGATGGGGCATCTTTGTCGGCATGGGGAAGTTGGGCTGAAGCGCCTGTTTCCACGCTGTATGACTGGCTCTTTCAGCAATCTTACGTTTAAAGGAAAGTAACTTGAATATTGTATGGAGTCTTTGATTAGAAAAGAGACAAGTGGGGCCATAGATATCGTGAACTGTATGGAATATGTTATTAAATGTTCCAGTTTAGTTGTTCAAAATATTTATGTGTGTGGTAATTCTGTGTGTTACATGTTGTCGAGAATGGCACCCCAAGCATTTGTACATTTCTTATTAAAACAAATTTTCACTAAATTGATGAATGCTTTTTACACAGTTGCTTGTTTGTGCATTCAAAGTATGAGCCTGTGGACGGAATTGACAACCTGTGCCAGAGAAGTCCCCAGAACACTTAAATTTGTTTGCTTTGGATGGTATCTCAGCGTCGGGTTACTCCCTCCCCCAAAGGTGAAAATGAAAAGGATGTTTTATTTAAACTTTTAGTTTTATGCAGTTAATAGATTATTTGCATTTCCTTTTCAATGTGAGACGATTGAAGTTTTATGCAAGCACATATTACATTTAACACTCTCCAATAAGCGAGTTCGGTATTCCGACTGCACATACCCAGGTCAAAGGTCACTCTGCATAAACATTGCTGGAAGCAGTGGAGCTGTGTACTTGTAGACCTTCATTTCATCTGTTTTTTCAGCTTTGATTCTAGGTAAGAAAATATTGCTTTCAGACTATGAATTAGTTGTCTTTATTGTTCCTTTGTTATTTATTGTCCCATCATTCCAGGTCAGGCTTGCAGCCAGCGCAGGAGAGGGACGTTAGCTCCGGCTCCCGGGGGGGGGACCCGTCATCTGCGCCTCTCTTCTTGTCCAGTGGCTGTCGGTTGGCTCCCTCTGTGCCGGCGGGGGCTGGTGTTGGCACTGGGTCTGGAGTTGCCGCTTCTTCTCCGCGCTGGCTGTGGGCCTGGGGCCGCTGGTGTCCTGTTGTACCGGGGCTGTCGGTTGGCCCGGCGGGACAGGCACAGTTGAGCTAGGGTTGGCGTTTCTTCTCCGTGCTGGCTGTGAGCCTGGGGCCGCTGTTGTCACCGGGCGGGGGTGGGACACTTGGGGGGGGGGGAAGGAGGTCCAGTGGCGGTTCAGCAGCCCTTGCGGCGCCGGGGACCCAGGTTCGATCCTGGCTGTGGATGAGGTGCGGGTACCTGTGTGCGCGCTCTCCCCTGTCTCCCATTCGCACCCTTCTCTCGCTGTTACACCCCGCTCTCGTGCTACCTGTTCCTACCTACCTGAGAGACAAATCCCATGATTCCTTGCGTTTTTCGGAATACCGAACTCGCTTATTTATCATAGATTTGTGATAAACTGCAACACTAAAGGTTTGCCTAATTATCATCCGTGCCCCAAATGATTTATCTAAATATATACTGAGTCTATAGTCTGAAACACTTCAAAATGATTCCAATGTTTTTGTCAAATGACAATAACGGGAATAGGACACAGGTTTAAGGTGAGGGGAAAAGATTTAATAGGAACCTGAGGGAAAATTATTTTACACAGTGGAACGAGCTGAGGCAGGTACTATCATAACGTTTTAATACATTTTGACAGGTAAATGGATAGGATAGGTTTAGAGGGATATGGGCCAAATGCAGACAGGTGGGACTTGTGTATATCATGGACAAGTTGAGCTGAGGGGCATGCTTCCATGCTGAATGACTCTATTGTGTAGAAGTATCAACGTGGCTGGAGAAGAACATGGAAAGACATTACAATTACCACTAAACACCTAGCTGTTATCCTCTAGAATATAGGCTACTTGGAAGCTGGGAAAGGCCACCAAACTAGGAGAACCTGATAGCTGGTCAGTGAAATTGTCCCAAGCAAGCACATGCAGTGTTGTTTCTCTATCTTATTTCTCAATCTGGTTCCAAGCTATTGAAGTATAAATTTGAGATGGTCTGACAATCTAGGGAGCAGGATGTGATGCTGGACAGTTTACTCCAGAACTTGGTCACACCTCGTAGCCAACCATGTGATCAGAATGGGACTAGAGTGATCAATGATGAACAAAGAGATGGTGAACGTCGAGCAAAGAATGAGGATCTACTGTCACTGTTCATATTCAACAGGCAGAAGGCGGCCCAGTGGTGCAGCGGGTAGTGTTGCTGCCTTGGAGTGCCAGAGACCCGGGTTCGATCCTAACTATGGGTGCTTGTCTACAACGGAGTTTTACATTCTCCCCATGACCTGCGTGGGTTTTCTCTGGGATCTTTGGTTTCCCCCCACACTCCAAAGATTGTAGGCTAATTGGCTTTGTAAAATTGTAAATTGCTCCTAGTGTGCAGGATAGTGTTAGTGTGCGGGGATCGCTGGTCAGTGCAGACTTGGTGGGCGGCAGGGCCTGTTTCCGCACTGTATCTCTAAACTAAACTAAGCAAGTATTTGCGAAATCAGCCAGAATGCTAATCGTGACATCTTGAAACAGAAAGTTATCAAGGGTGGGGAGCAGCAGGCGATTGAGTACCTTGGTAACTGTAGGTCATCCTGTAACTAGGAAGACAAATAGTTCCAGAAACAATCATTGTGGTTAGAATTAGTGGTCATAAAAACATAGAAAATAGGTGCTGGAGTAGGCCATTCGGCCCTTCGAGCCTGCACCGCCATTCAATATGATCATGACTGATCATCCAACTCAGTATCCTGTACCTGCCTTCTCTCCATACCCCCTGGTCACATAGAGAAGTGTGGATTGACTAAGAAAACCCATAGTGTTTCTGTCAAGGGGAAATTATGTCTAATTCATTTTGTGCAGCAAGTGAATGAAGATAAAATGTTGGACTTCCAAGAGACATTTGTTTAGGTGCTCTATAGTTAGTTTGTCATCAGTTTGAGGGCCAAACTAATGATCAGCTAATGATCAACTAATGGAGAGTAGTTAGCAGCATGGATGGAGAATTCATGTATAGTAACTGAATTAATATTGATTAATATTGTAAGGCTTATCAAAGAGCGCATTTGATACAATGGAATTTCCCAAGAAATGTTGCTAGCACCACTGCTTTTAATGTATATTAATGACATGGGCATGGGTGTACAGGGCACAATTCCCACATTTGCAACTGCACAACACTTGCAGAAGTAATAAAGTGTATGAGGAGTATATTAATGGATCGCAATAAAATATGGACAGGGGTGGTGGGATGGTTGGAGATGTGAGAGGTGGCACATATTGTTGAAAGATACAAATTGGTGCATTTTAGTAGAAAAAAAGTGAGAGTAAGCAACAGATTCTTTTAAACTATTTAGGTTTATTATTGTTACGTGCTGAGGTACAGTGAAAATTATTTCACTCGCTATCAAATCAAATCAGATAATACTGCATGAATACAATTGTTAAACCCAAGCACAATGGGCAGAACATAGGGGAAGATACAGAGTGCAGAATATAGTTTTCAGCATTATAACCCATTGGTTGCAAGTACAAGAAAAGAGAGATCTGGGGTTCTTTGTGCATAGTTCATTTAAATTGCCAGAGCTTGTTAAAAAAGTTTACAAAAAAAAATGTTTTCCACGATTGTAGTACCAGTAAATGCCTGCACCTTTAATTAGGTATACTTGGAAATGGCAGGCACTCTGCCAATTGTTTTCTAACCAATTAACATTGTAGGTTGGTATTGTGTTAACGATTTCCTGATACTCATGTTTGGATCTGAGCTTTAGAAAGGTTATTGGGTAGAAAATTGTTGAAGTCAGGAATTTAGTTTTTCTAACACGATTGGCACCAGACCATTTGGGAATTGGAAGGATTGCACACTTTCCTAAATACCAAACTCTGGTACACAAAAGTTTTGTGTATGGAATGGAATGGCAGGCAGCATTCTGAAAACAACTACCAAGTGCTTCTAACCAATTAACATTTAGGCATTGGGTATATGTTGTTGTGTGATTTCCTGATACTCGTGTTTGGGATCTGAGCTTTATGAAAGGAGGCATTGGGTAGATGATTGATGAAGTCAGGAAGAACCTTTAGAAAGCACTGGTTTGGCCACAATTGGCATATTGCACCAGATTGTAGTCGCTACATATTGGGAAAGGTGGAAGGATTCGGTGAGGATGCAGAAGGGATTTTCTAAAATAATTCCAAACATATACTGGTACACAAAAGTTTGTGTATGGAATTAAGTAGTAGATCAGCTGTGAACATAAAACAGGAAATGCTGGCGATGCACAGCAGGGCTGGCAGCATCTGTGGAAAGAAAAACAACTACCATTTCGGATCAAAGATGCTTCATCGGAACTCTTGTTGATTTGTGAAATAGGCTCAAGGAGTTAAATGTCCTGTTCTCATTCCCATGTACATGTGACCTTGGAGTTATCTCAGTACAGATAGACAGATTGTTAATTTCATGGGATCTCTATTTTGTTTTACACAGGCAAAAATTTGTCAATCCAAATAATTATTCGGGTGCTGTCTGGTTTTTGCCAGTTTTTTTCATCCTATCATTGAAATAGTTAATTCCTTGATAAAGCACAGATAATGGATGTCCTCCAGCAACTACTAAAGCTGAGTAATCTTATATGTGTGGTAATTGGCTATTCTAACACTGCGGATTCAAGACCAGGTTTTTTTTGTACTCATTTGAACTCCTCATAACGTCTTGTAGTACCAAAAATATGCAAGATTGGCTTCTTGAAATTGTCCCTGGACATAACTAGTGTACGGGTGATTACTGGTAGATACAGACTGCGAATGGGGACATCTTGGGAACGTTTTGAACTTATGGAGGTTACATACGACAAGTATTTCTGGGCAAAACACTCATAGAACAAACAATTTTGACTGCGACTCATCTCAGAGGCCAATTACTAGTTCTCTACCAATCAAGGGTATCAGATAGCGAATGGGGACATCTACACAAAACAGTTTGAATTCATGGAGGTTACATACCATATAACCATATAACAATTACAGCATGGAAACAGGCCATCTCGGCCCTACAAGTCCGTGCCAAACAACTTTTTTCCCTTAGTCCCACCTGCCTGCACTCATACCATAACCCTCCATTCCCTTCTCATCCATATGCCTATCCAATTTATTTTTAAATGATACCAACGAACCTGCCTCCACCACTTCCACTGTAAGCTCATTCCACACCGCTACCACTCTCTGAGTAAAGAAGTTCCCCCTCATGTTAACCCCTAAACTTCTGTCCCTTAATTCTGAAGTCATATCCTCTTGTTTGAATCTTCCCTATTCTCAAATGGAAAAGCTTGTCCACATCAACTCTGTCTATCCCTCTCATCATTTTAAGGACCTCTATCAAGTCCCCCCTTAACCTTCTGCGCTCCAGAGAATAAAGTCCTAACTTATTCAACCTTTCTCTGTAACTTAGTTGTTGAAACCCAGGCAACATTCTAGTAAATCTCCTCTGTACTCTCTCTATTTTGTTGACCTCCTTCCTATAATTGGGCGACCAAAATTGTACACCATACTCCAGATTTGGTCTCACCAATGCCTTGTACAATTTTAACATTGCATCCCAGCTTCTATACTCAATGCTCTGATTTATAAAGGCTAGCATACCAAAAGCTTTCTTTACCACCCTATCTATATGAGATTCCACCTTCAAGGAACTATGCACGGTTATTCCCAGATCCCTCTGTTCAACTGTATTCTTCAATTCCCTACCATTTACCATGTACGTCCTATTTTGATTTGTCCTGCCAAGGTGTAGCACCTCACATTTATCAGCATTAACTCCATACGACAAGTATTTCTGGGTAAAACACACATAGAACAAACAATTTTGACTGCTAACCCATCACAGAGACCAATTTCTAGTTCTGTACCAATCAAGGTATCAGGAAGTCAATAGCATTCCAGATACTATTTTCCAGCCATTAAAGTTAATTGGTTGGAAACAACCGGCAGAATGTCTGCCGTTTCCAGGTATATCTAATTATAGGTATGAGCTCTTACTGGTGGTTTATAGTTCAAAAACTACCCTCAAACCTCGTGCAGGAACTTGAATTAAGGACCAGGAAAAGGCTGATTGTGAGACAGTTTACAAAAATGAGCCTTATTTTGGACTGGCTTCTAATCAACCTCCTCTCATGTACATACAGTGAGTGCCCTCCATAATGTTTGGGACAAAGACCCATCATTTATTTATTTGACTGTACTCCATAATTTTGAGATTTGTAATAGAAAAAAATCACATGTGGTTAAAGTGCACATTGTCAGATTTTATTAAAGGGTATTTTTATACATTTTAGTT